>NW_006159611.1:1955012-1958273 GCF_000334495.1 Tupaia belangeri chinensis | reverse complement strand
GCGGGAGACCCTAAGACATGCAGATCCTTTCAATGGTATGTAAGGCATGTCAGGAGCTCAGCAGGGATGTTCAAGTCTAGTAGCCCCAAGCCCCTTTGTACAACACACATTTTCTATCTCAAAATTTAAAAAATCATAAGGAACATGCCACCTGCCTAATTCTAAAAGTAAATTAATATAATATCCTAAGTATAATATGGAGGAAGAAATAAAGGGAGAAGACAGCACTTACAATACAATTATGTGTCATCTGTACAAATTTGTCCATAACTACAGGCCACCTACTAGAATAGCAGTACTGTCACACCCACACATAGAATCGCCCTGGAGACAACAGCTTGAGATAGGGCTCAACGCAGCATGTTTAGAACTCGAGTCCCATGGCAATGTGGCCGCTGTGACAGGATTTTCCTCAAAACTGACACCAAAACTTCCTAAAGCTCACATAAAACGATATGCACTCTTCCCCCAGTGAACAAAGTAGTTTTATTCCTGGAAAACGCAATGGACATTAAAGCCTATCAACAAGTACTTTGGGCGTACTCAAACGCCTGCATAAACAAGTTTCGTTTCTCACCTCACGTAAAGGCCATTTGAGACACTTGAACATGGTGCTGAGCACGGGGAAGGTCCATGGTGCACAGGCCTCTCCAGGGGCTCGAAGAGCACCCAGATCTGGGCTGTGCTCGCAGGATAACCCTCAGTCACGTGACCGAAGCAACTATGGTGTGAACCTTCAAAACCCAGCGAGTGCAGGCGAATCCCACACCCTCTCCCCAACAACCTAGCAACTGCCCAAGCACAGCGCATGGACAACTCTCATTATAGCGGCAGGCCCCTCCAGCCCCGACAGCCCAGAGACACCTACTTCCTCATTCTCCCGGCTGCGGGCGGCCTCTCCTCCTTGCCCTCTCATCTCCGCTTCATAACTACAGCTGGTCCGAGCTTCCTGCCCAGTCGCCTCCCTTACCCCCGGCTCCGTGGTGAGCTCGTCCTCTGTTCCTGCATGCGAAGCCGTGGCTCGGGCACCTGTTCTGAGACTCCTGCCTTTCTCGGTCTCCTTGGCCCTTTCTTCCTACACGGCTCTGACTCCTGTCTACACCCTGGTCTCTCCACCCAGATCTCTGCTCTGAACCATAACACTGTGAATCCGCACCCCCCAGCTTCATCCTTAGACAACTCCACGGGGCTTAGGCAGATCACTCTCCACCTGCCACCGATACCTGCTCCCCACCACGGCTCCTCCCCAAGTGCACACCTCCCTGCTCAGTACACGGGCCACTGTCCTTCTAGTTATCAATGCCTTGGCGTCACCCTGAGACCTGCCCCACATCAGCTCCGTCACACAATCCCACGGCCCGTGACTGTCCTCAGCCACATCAGCTCCGTCACACAATCCCACGGCCTGTGACTGTTCTCGGCTCACGTCCAGCACCTACCGGTGTTCGACGCGAGGGAGGAGCACGATGGGCATGTGTCAGATTGAAAAGAAAGACTCTCACAGACACAGTGGGCCGGCTGTACTTCCATGAGTAAGACGTCCCCCCATCATCTCACACGCTCTCCCTTCCACGTCAACACCCCGCTTCCACTCCCAACTTTGCAAACGGATATGAACTGTCCTTTCCAGCCAACATGCCACTTCCTCACTATGGCTTCCCTGGACCTTCCCGGGACACACTGGGCTCCTTCCTCTCGCTGTCACTGCCCTGTGTGCATGGCACCCTGGCAATATCTTCTCCTGGATCTCAGCACGTGGCAAGTGGTGGCAGGCTCGACACATCCACCCGAGTGGCACATGTCAAAAACTGCATCTCCAGCCATCTTCCCTCCCTGCTCTATCCTGGCGGGGAGGGCGGGGCCAAGATGAGAGATGGCAGGATGGCCAGTCCTAAGTTCCCATGGCTACAAGCGCCCAGTCCCCGCCGTCTCTTCCCATCCTCTGAGTAATCAGAGCTTTGCTCCTTCCACTCCCAAACAGGAGAAAGCTCTGGGGGAAGGTGGGAGGAGAGGCCACTTCCTGCAAGACGGCAGCGAGACCCCAGGTAAGAACGAATGTCGGAGATGCGTGTTTGCCCGACTGAGGGAAGAGCTGCTCATAGAGGGCTGTGTACACAAAGCCGTTCGACCACAAGGCTGGAAGAGACTCAAAACAGGCCCAGGCTTAATGAGAGTCGACGATTTCCCAGCTGGAACCCACGCTTGGGGTGGAGCTCTGAGAGCTACCACCGGGCAGGGGAGTCCATCTGAGGCAGGAGCGGCCTCCAGGCCACCAGGGACAGAGCCGGGGAGTTCATCTTTCCCATAACCTCGCATTCTCAGCTTTTGTCATGTTTTCTTTTCTTTTTTAAAGTCCTAAAGTCCAGGCACTGGTTCCAGCTCTCTGCTCAACAAACCTGCCCTTCCATAAATTAAATTAATGAGGAGTTTCCTAAGAGACTGCATGTTCTTAAAGGCGTTATTCTGAAGTGATTGGCTCTGACATGGAGCCAGGCCAGAGAGTCCCGAGCAGCAGGAACTCTCGCCACAACTCCAAAACTTCCCCTCGGACGTCCCTGAGCCCGGCCCTGGTCGTCTTCCCTCTGGTGGCCGCGGCTGCCTCCCTCCTCGCACGTTTTACAGCAAACACAAACGCGTCAAAGACACCAGCTAAGGATGGGAGGCCCGCGAAGCCGTTCGGTCCAGCGGTCGCGATCTCGTCTCTTCCTCCCACGACGTGTCTCTAAGAAAAGAACAGGTGCAATCGACGCTCCACAGAATGACAGGGCCGCGGACACCGAGAGGACGGGGAGGAGGGCCTCTAAACGCCACACGCCCATGGAGCAGTGGGCGCACACTGCGAGGGCCACACCACACGTGCAACAGGGTCATGCATGCCCATGACAACCGAGGGGACCCACGTGTGCAGGGGAGCCGTCGGGGAAACCCAGCAGAGACCGTGTCAGGTCACTGTCCTAAACCAGCACATGGCGAGGGTGCTCGAAACACGCCACGACGCACACCACGGCACAAGCACCCGACGTGGGCACGGAAAATGAGTGGGGGAGACACCGCGACGTTGGCTCGAGTTCTTAAACCACAAATGCCAAAAAAAAAAAGTTTATACATCATTTCATCTATTTCAAAAATAAAATGTGAAAACATCATTTTCTGGACAAAATGGATCCACATTTCTGCATCCACACTACGATCTCAGAATCCGGACTGAAATACAAAATGTGAGTATTTGTGCTCAAAAACGGGGGGGGGCGGGGGTCGGTA
>NW_006159611.1:1947887-1954568 GCF_000334495.1 Tupaia belangeri chinensis | reverse complement strand
CTCGCACCCACACGACAAACTCAAAAGCCGGACTGAAATACAAAATGTGAGTATTTGTGCCCAAAACCGGGGGGGGGGGGAAGGAAAAGAGAGAAACATGAAGAAAAGAAAAAAGAGTCATATTTGCTTCTAGCTCATGAACCCTGGCTTATCTGAGCCCGCAATAAGCCCAAACAGTTGGTGGGTGTACTCAGCTAAACGGTGAGTCTGTCACCTGAGACCCTGAGGTTCCCACATACTAGATGGGGAGATAAGATGGGCGGAGGTGGGGCCTCAGGAGGGGAAGCTTACCTAGGCGTGTTTCGCCTGGGGGCTAACGGGTTGGCCTGCAATTCTATTGATAAATAACTTTACATTTCAGAGTTGTTTCCACATTCATTTATTTCATCTGAGCCCACAGCCACCCCCCAGTGGACATACCCATTTCACAGAGGAGAGAAACGAAACTTGGGAAAACAGAATGACTCGCCCAGAGTGAAAAATAGCAAGTGACTGGAACGTCCCGATCTTTACCTTCAATCCCTTAGTAAACAGTTAGCTTTGTACATCATCTTTACATTCACAGGAAGAAAGAGAAGAGAAGGTGACCACTCCCCAGGTCAGGACCACCCCGCGGACGTCGGCCTCAGCCTGACCTCGGCTCTGTGACGTGGCTAGCGGTAGCTGAAACAGTCAGCAGAGCACAACGCATCCTCACCGTCCATCTTACCGTGAGGTGGAACTGCCCTGGCCCTGCACAGGAAGAAAGGTCTGGTAATATTTCATATGAACATGGGCATTTCTCTTCCAGTGGGATTCATTGTGTACACATCATTAAGGATCAAAGTACCAGCGAGCCAACCAAAGAATGGAGAAGGAATTCTAAAACATCAAAGTTAATTATACGTGGCTGTCCCATAGCTGTTACTCGTTCAATTAAGTCGCTGCTTTGGCTAATCTTAGTCAAGCTGAGCCTCTCGAAAAGTCTGAAACTGAGCACTAAGTGCCCCAGTCAAACATCTAAAGCTGCAGCCTCTTTTCTCCTAAGGAGGCGTGCTCTGCATTCAGTAGGCCTCCACGGCTCCCGGCAACGTGCAAGCAAGCAACCCTGGCCCTTCCCCTCTCTCTCCCTCTCTCACCAGCAAGCCCGTGCATCCTTTGGAGAATTTTAAAAAATAAAGCAAATTTTTCAAAAAGATCCTTCATGCATTGATTCTTCTCTGGTCACCCTGACCCAGCCACAGTGGGATAGGCTAGTGACGGCTCCTGTGCCCACTTCCTAATGCTCCTGGGGTGAGAAGACCACTCAAGGGTTAACGCACCCACAGGTGCCATGTACAGGGTAAAGAAACAAGGAAAAGCAGACAGAGAAATCTGACTGCCCCACACAATAGCACATACTGGTAAAAGCACTCGAAGCCAACCGGTGTGCACCTGTAATCCCAGCTATTCGGAAGACTGAGACAGAAAGATTGCAAGTTCGAGGCCAGTCTGGGCGACATAGCAAGGCCTCATCTTTAATATATATTTTTTAAAGGGTAAAAAGACATTTTGGGCTTTCACTCAGGTGAAAACTGGCAGAAAGAAAAAATATGATTAAATAGAAGGCCAGTGGTACCAACAGAGTTTCATCATCTCTAAATAATCCCTTTCAGTCCATCACTGCATTTTATTTTTTCCTAGTGGGGAGGGGATCCATCTTGCCAAAACGTATTGTACACCAGGAAGTAGACGGGGCTTTATAAACACTGTCTGACGTAACCCTTCCTATAAGCCTGCAATATAGGTAGAGAACTCAAACTCGAGACTGCAAGGCAAAGAAATTTGTATTCCAAAACAAGTAGCCAGAATTAAGTCAAGATGGGACCACAAGGAAATCTCTGGATCTATCTGCACTTGTCACTTCCTGACTCCACTCTTGCAGAGGTTCTGAGATGAGGAATGAGCTGGCCAGACTTCTGTGGGGACGTACGCAAGCCCCATCCGAGTCTGTCTCCCCATCCTCGTGCAGCGGCCACGTTGTGAATTTCGCTCTGCAATTCTACAGGTCCATGTGTCTTGCCACATCAGTGAAAAAAGCACACCTAGTAAATCACTCAGTCTCTCTGAGCCCTTTAATTTACTTAAAAGGAAAGAAAGAAAGAAAGAAAGAAAGAAAGAAAGAAAACCTTGATCCAATGGAGCAGTTTAATAAAGAGCTTCAACAAACTTTCATGACCTGCCCATCTGTCACCACAAGGAAATCTCTGGATCTATCTGCACTTGTCACTTCCTGACTCCACTCTTGCAGAGGTTCTGAGATGAGGAATGAGCTGGCCAGACTTCTGTGGGGACGTACGCAAGCCCCATCCGAGTCTGTCTCCCCATCCTCGTGCAGCGGCCACGTTGTGAATTTCGCTCTGCAATTCTACAGGTCCATGTGTCTTGCCACATCAGTGAAAAAAGCACACCTAGTAAATCACTCAGTCTCTCTGAGCCCTTTAATTTACTTAAAAGGAAAGAAAGAAAGAAAGAAAGAAAGAAAGAAAGAAAGAAAGAAAGAAAGAAAGAAAACCTTGATCCAATGGAGCAGTTTAATAAAGAGCTTCAACAAACTTTCATGACCTGCCCATCTGTCTATATCAAAATAAATTAATTCTCCACATTGTGCATGGACTTCGTAACACCCACAGACTGGTGCAAACCAGCAGAAGAGCGCGGGGCAGTCGAGTCTCTCCTCACTGTCACCACCACGCTGTGCGTCAAAGCGGCCGAGCGGAGTTCCCCAAGCTCCCTTTGTGACGTCGCGGTGGTGCCTGTGCACACCCACCTTGCACTTACACTGACCAACGCGACTGCTTTCCCTTCACCACGGGGGCCCAAAGACAGACAGCAAAACACGGATCTGGTTTTAAATCGCTCACTCAAGCCTACACATGCTTATACACCGCAGCCCTGAAGGCATCAGGGATGCATTTCACACCTTAGGGAACTGAGGTCCTTACAGAGATCGTCATCAAACAGTATCGCAAAGGTTCCATCGCCTATGAAGGGACTAGGTAAAGTTCGTGGAGGAGTGGAATTCAAGTGTGCATTTGGTGCAAATAAATTTTGAAATCCATCCATGCATGATGTTTTCATAGTTTTCATGAACTTTCTGAAGACCTCCTAGATATTCTACCTTAGAACTTTCAGCCATCTTTCTACCCAACCCTGTTTAAGGCCACCATAGACTGCTTTGTGGAAGATGAGTCCGCCTTACTCACTCACTTTGAAAGGTCCCCGATGTCACTTAACGCTAAGATTTCGACCTCAGCCCTCCGCTGATCACTAGGTGCATCTGGGCTGGTCATTAAAAAATCAAAAACTAATCCAGCAGCTATAAGACGTCCCACGAAGAACCTGGCGTATTGAAGAAATGGATGGATGCTCTTCTCTTCCTAAAAACTTCATTAAGAAACTAGAAGAGAAAAAAAGGCCTTTCTTCCTTCTTTGATTTTTCTCTCCTCCACTCAAGCATAGCAGAGTCCAGAAAGAGATTTAAATCTGTTCCCTAAGAGGAGGAGCACTGCTCATGCAGGAAGGTAGTCCCCATTCTCAAACTTGCAGGAGTCGCTGGGACAGTGCTTGCTAAATGTGAGGACTCACAAGCATGCACACGCGGTCTATCATGAGTAAAGAAGACAGTGGTCGCACATGAAGATTTCCCAGAGGCTCCTCACTCAGCTCTACAGCGGGAGCAGGAATCAGTAGGGTTTTATTACTTCTAATGTACTTGTTCACATTTCATTATGATTTCTGGTGGACGGGTAATGGTGTGCACCTCCGTGGGCTGTGACTCAGCTTTTCAGGGGATGCACGCTGCGTGCCATGACAGATCTTCAAGAACAGCCCCAAGTGCATGTCCTTCAGCACTGAACACTGTGACACTGCACATCTGGTACGGCCTACGAGTTTGCTCAATTTTGTCTAAATAAGTACTTCATTGTCCGTACATTCAACTCTGCTGTGCTCCCCGACACCACTGGCAGGTTTCCCTTACTCACCCGTGCTCTCGTGTTCATGAAGAATTTTTTTCATGGACAATCTCCCCAAGCAGCTCCTGGGTATCCACCATTACTCTATCTCTAGGTGGGCATTCAGTGAGCGCTAAGTGGGGACACAGGGTCTTTGTCTCTTGTAGTCTGGCTCAGTTCGATCAATGGCCAGAAATAACTGGATGCTGAGGCTCCAAGTCTGCACCCCGAAGAAGGCCCGCAGAGAGCTGGGTGCAGAGGAGAAGCCAAGGGAGGCAGGCTGGGGTCAGCCCAGGAAGCCGAGGGTCTCCACTGTGCCCTCAGCCCAGCCCACTGCCCCAGCTGCTGAGCCTGTTCCATGAAACATCCAGCAGACACAGAAGGAGGTGGGGCATAAAAGCCCTGGGAACAGTAACAGGGGTGAGTGGGGGGGCCTGTTCTCTCCTCACAGAGTCAGCCAGGCCCAGTGTCTACACTGCCCGCCAGGGAACAGCGTGCCCACGGGGTGCCTCCAGAAAACAGGGTCCCCACCGCACGCAAGCCTGACAAGTTCTCTTTACTTCAGTTCTTTAAACGCCAACCACGTTTTCTGCATTAGGGACAGTTACGCTATTTTCTGCATCTATTCCAAGGACCCCATCCATTTGCTCCTATGGGCGAACCTTACAGGAATGTGAGGCAGAAAATGGTCCGAGTGAGGCACTGGTGAGAAGGCGGAATCAATTCCCCACACACATGTACCCACACAGAGACCCCAGCAGGTAGAGAGAGAAAGAGAGGGAGAGAGAGGGGAGGGAGACCAGGATAGGCCAACAGAACACCACTAAAGCCAGGGCAACTGAAACACACAAAAAGTCTAAGTCATACAAAGGGATTATTTCTAAGAGGGTTAATACTATCCTAGGAAGCATTTATTAAACATAGACATTTTGGGAAGGGCTGTCAGAGGCTGGGATGGAAACAGAACCCAGGACCTCAAACTTCCATCTCTTGTCAATAAATCAGGCAATTTCTCTCCACAGTCCAAAATAGCTGCAAAAGTTCTGGTTATTTTCTAACACATGGCTGAAATATTTATATTTTAAGTGCTTTCAGCTTATAGCCTGCATTACAAACATTCATCAACATTTAGGCAACTTCATACGGAACTACGAGTGCAAGGTCAGAGTAGGCACCCGCGGGGCGAAGTCAACATTCCCAATCACAGGCTGTAAATTGTTCCAATATTTACTTGATAACCTGACACCGACCCTCGGTGGCCTTTCTCCCTCCCAAAATAATGTCCTTTGGAAGTTTATCCTCCAGTGTGAAGAAAGATAGTGTTACTGGGGCCAGGGAGCGATAAGCAGGCTTCCACAGATAGCGAGCTGAGACTCTGAAATAAGCCTGACAACTCAGCTTAGCCATTAGGAGAACCTATCTGGTCGGCTGTTTCACAAGAGCACATTAATTATTTAATGCACCCAACACTGCACTTACGTATATGCCAGGCACTGCTCCCGTCCGACTGGGTGTCCCTGCTGTACGGGGGCTGCATTCTAAGAGGGAAGCTGGCAATAAACCAGGGCAGCACACAAGGATTTTGTAGAACCCTGGGTAGTTTGAAAGGCTCTGAGGAAACAGGCAGGGAAGGGGGGTGGAGAGTGACAGAGTGGCAGGGCACATTGCTATTTTAAGCAGAGGGGACAGAGCAAGCTGCCCTGAGCCTTTCCCTCAGACACGGGCTACATCCTCCCTGAGAGGAAGAGGAGCTCCATTCCCTATTAGCAGCGTCCACCGCGTAGCCCACAACGCTCCAGGTTGCTTCTATCATGTGAACGAGGAGGATCTAGCACCTTTGAGAAAGAAGGAGGAAACTAGTGAGGGAAACTGGCCAGCAGTAGCCGAGCACACAGAGAAAACAGAGAGAGATGCAGAGAAAAGAAAGAGGGATGTGGGCCCAGCAGGTGGCGTGGTGGTTAAGGGGCTGGGCTCTTGCAAGGCAGACTGCAGTTCAGGTCCTGGATCTGGTGGCTGGCTCGCGCTCTTGCACGCGCTCTCTCTCTCTCTCCCTCCCCCCGCCCCCATGAGTGCATGTGCCCTATAGCAAATTAAATAGTACTAATAAGAAGTAAATAATTCTTTTTAAAAAATTAAATAAAGGGAAAAAAGGAAGAGAGACATGTCTTTCATCCACCCCACTCATAAGAGCTGGCCAAAGTCATTCACGAATCTGACTTACCTGCGGAGGGCCACATGAGTCTGTCACATGAGCAGAAATCAGGACTCAAGGAAAACCATTCTTTAATATATTCCTTAAAATTCTCTTTTTCAGGGCAGTGAATGACTACAGTAATTAATAATACCTCTGGATGCCAATAAGATAAACATAAACAATAAGATGTTACAAAGATTCTACATTGTAATTATGATCAGATACAATTTTTAAATTCTCAGTTAAGGCGGAACTAGCACTGAACATCAAGTTCCCAATGTAATTCTCATTTAAAACATGCATATTTTTTAAATACACCAATATCCTTCATTAAAGTGGAGAAGCAACAGCTTTAGAAGTTTGCAGAGTAAAACAAGCCACCGGAGTTTTAAAGGAAATGAACATTTAAAGAGTCCAAAGCTACAGGAAAACCATAATCTATTTCAGATTAAAAAACATAAAAAAGTCATCACTTCCTACTAGCCGGGATCAGAGTTTGGTTAGAGCTTCACT
>NW_006159611.1:1886846-1946473 GCF_000334495.1 Tupaia belangeri chinensis | reverse complement strand
AGGGTCCTTAAAAGCTGTAATGAATTAAACAACATCCACAGAATCAATTGTAAAAATACACTGTAACTCCAAGTATAATGACTCAATCCACTTCCTTCCTCACTTTTCCATAATCCATTTGACCCCCTTCCTGTCACCTAATCTAATCATGGGCTGGGTTTCCATTAAGTTAAGATTCTCCCTGCGTGCTGTCTGAAGTCATTGGCTTGGTTCTTCCAGATTTAAGGGACAGCTTTATTCTTGCCACTATATACAATGGAATTGCTGAAATGTAGACAGTGATTCCATCCCTGACCACAAGTTCTAAGAGCAGGGTAGAGATACACTTCAGCATCTAGAAGGAAGCTTAACAGCAATCTCTTTCTGCCCTTGTCCAGCAACTGGAAATATTCCTGAAGAAAAGTCTTCAAGCTCAGTGAATATGTCTTCTCACTTCTGCTACCACCACCCCCACCACTGCCTGGGCAGCTGACCCCAAAGGCCACACAGGCCCATGAGAGTCTCCAAGGCACTTCACATAGATTAATCTCATCTGACCCTTGTTATTATTATATTCTTATTATTATTGAGAGAGATTTTTGCTATAGGGCACATGCACTCACCGGAGAGACAGAAAGCAAGAAATCACCCCCCACCCCCAGTTGGGAATGACCACACCGCAATCCCCTCTCCTCCATGCTCCACTCAAGCCTTTGGCCATGCATGTCCACATGTCCCATGTGAGTTTTAAACCACCAGGTCTGGGACTCGACCTGCAGTTGCCTATGTGGGAGTCCAGCGACATAACTGTTACACCATCTGCTGTTCCTCATCCTACCCTTACTATTATTCTAAGCATAGAAGCTTATTGCCCAGATGAGGCTCTGGGGTCTGCAGCTGCATACCTGCAAACTGGCTTTGGGGCTTATGGGTCCTAAGCTGGCTGTTCCCAATGACATACTTTATTAATTGTATAAAATAATTTCACAGCTGAGCAGACCTTCTTTGGCCTTTTCTGTGAACCTCTCGCCTTACAGACAAGGAAACCAACTATCTTTTGTCTACTGTCAAGTTACTACTTAAAGGCCAGTCAGTAGCCTGGTGACTGAGGCGGCTGGATCCCACATGGCTGACCACACAGTTGGGTCCTAGACCCAGTATCTGGAAAAATACGCTGGGCACGAGTATGCACAGTATCCAAAATCTGGAAAGGAGGGAAAGGGTCGTGTGCCCGTGACTCATTGGGTGGTGAGGGGTGTTCTTGCTTTCTCTCTGTCTCACCCATGGACATAGGTGCTCCAGCAAGCACATATGCCCTTTGGTAAATTAAAAATATATATTTTTTTAAAGGTAGGCACTCAACTCATTTGACAGTGCAGGTGGTAAACTAACAGCATCATTGGAATCTGTGTACTTGGATACACAAAGGGATCCAGCCTTCAGCACAGGGTCGCATGCAGTTAATAACACGCCTTGTGCAAACCTAGGTCTGTCTGGCTTCTCTTCTCTGCCACGAGGCTAATCTAGCTGATGATTAAAGACAACAGTGGAGAGAAATATAACCCCAGGTCAGCCTTTGACTGGCAAGTTGATTCATAACCCATCTTCAAAAACAGAACTTAAAAGGGTAGGATTGGAATCCTCCTAAAGAAACTCTATTCTAACTCTCTTACAAGCTTTGCTCACTGGCCATGTGACAGCCTAACTGGAGCACAATTATTACCGGTTGATTAATTTTTTTCGGCAGTTTCTTGCCTACCAAACTGAATTAGAATCACATCTAAGAAAGCAAGCGCACTTACGCCGTCCTCCCTCCCTGACTCCAGGAGCCCTACAGTGGTCATCTGACCTCAGTGTGCGAAATGGTTTCTCTCTAGGCTGTGTTTCTGTTTGCTTTCGTGGTGGAGGAGTATAATTATTACAAACATAATAGCAGCTTTCACTTTGTCGAGTTTTATCGCTAACAAATGTATTACATTATCCCACTTGATCCTTGCAATGACCTGTTATGGAAGGTAGTACGAAAAATGATGACCTCGTTTTCACAAGTAATGAAGGGGAGGCTAGGAGAGGTTCGGTAATCAGGCCAGGTGTCACTACGTGAGGCATAAACTCAGGTCCCTCTGTCTTGGAGCCTGGGGCTCTTCTCCGTGTTATCTGGTCAGAGAGGCACACTGAGGGAGGTTCCTATGACCCCTGCATGCCAGCCCGCAGTGAACTCATCAAGTCTAGTGAAAGGTTTGTGCTCCACGTCTAGACAGCTGCCTTCTTACCCCTCCCTCAAGACAGCTCTGACTCACGTCTCGCTCTGAGTGACAGAAGCAAACACTACAGAGGGGACACCTCAAATCCCCAAGTCCTGCAGAAAAAAATAACTTGGCTCACAAAGCTTGTTTCAGAAACACCGGGATCTTCAGAATTAAACGAGTCGGGCTGACTCCACTGTCTAATTATCAAAGGAGCCAGATCCCACGTGGCTGACCACGGTTCGAGTCCCAGTCCGGCAGCTTGGGAAGCACACCAGGCACACGTGTGTGCGTGTCAGGGTCCTGACGAGATGCAGAAATGGAGGAAAAGAGATTAGGTCAAACTGCAGTTCTCATATGATCCTGCAATTTCACTCTTGGGCATTTATCCCAGAGAAATGAAAATTATGTTCACGTAAAAACCTATACACGAATGCTCATGGCAGCTTCGTTATAGCAGCTGGAAACGGGCAACAAGCCAAATACCCTCCAACAGGCAAATGGTTAGACAACGGAAGATCCATACAAATCGCAGTATAGCACTTTCCAATAAAAAGAAATGACTATTGACCAAAGCCCAAAGTTGGCTAAATCTCCAGAGAATAAGGTGGAGTTTAAAAAGCTAATACTGAAAGATGATAAACTATATTATTCCACTTATAGATAAAAACTTTTCTAGAACTGGAGAGCCAAGTAGTGGTTTCCAGGGACCGGGTAGGGGGAAGGTGGAGGTTCAGAGTTGTCTAACTATAAAAGGACATAGAACGGGTCTTTGTGTTGCTGGGGATGGTTAGGCTCTTTACTGTGGTGACAGATACACAGACCTAGCTATGCCATAAAATCGCATACAATGGACCGCACACGTGTGCACGAGAACAAGCGAGACTCTGGAACTCCGAGTAAGATCAGCAGGCTTACCCGTGTTAATATCCATAGGGTGCTTGCTGGAGAGACAGAGACAGAAAGCGAGAAATCACCCCCCAGGGGAGCTGGCCATGTCATAATCCCTTCTCCTCCATTCTCCTCTCGGGACTTTGGGCACACGCGCGCGCGCGCGCGCGCGCACACACACACACACACACACACACACACAGCGTGTCCAGGACTCAAACTGCAGATTGACTACATGGAAGTCCAGAGACCTAACCATTTCAACACCTGCTGGTCCCTGAAAGCTGTATTATTCCTTACAACTGCATGCACATCTACAGTTACCTCAACTAAAATTGCAATTAGAAACTACATCAGACCCAGCTGCCATGGCACAGCCTAACCTAGTTCCCTGAAAGGCTGGAGGCCACGGGTCGGCACGGGTCTGGACTCCTGGGTCACCCTGAAAGCTCACAGGGAGCATGCAAGGATGCCTGAGACCCCACAGAGTCAGAGGGCTGGGAAAAGGAGTCCGTGGCGTGATGTGACACTGTTAAAGGTACCTTCTCTCTCTGCCCCAATTCTCATATACACACTTGTGTGATCATTAACAAAAATAGATGAGGCTGGCCCTGTGGCTGGTGGGTAGAGGAGCCGATTCCACATGGCAATCACAGAGGTCAAGTCCCAGACCTAGTGGCTTGAGAAACACACCAAGCATGTGTGCATGTGTGCATGCATGTGCAAAATTCTAGAAGGATGGAGCAATGAGGGGGAGAAGAGATTGCGGTGTGAGCACACCCCACTGAAGGGCACTTTCTCCCTTCCTCTCTATCTGACAAGCACACATAACCTCTGATGAAATTTTTTAAAAATAGATCAGTAACAAGTATTTGCTAGCTCAGTCATTTCAGAATAATAATTTATTCATTTTGCCTTTCTTTTCTGAAACAAGACCACTGTTTTTTTCCTGCAGCATGGGTTACCACATAGCTTACATATAAACTGATAAAACTACTAACGTGAAACTTAGAGTGAAAGAAGCCTTAAACAACAGAGTATATTTTATGAGACTTCATTTGCATGAAGCTTTAGGACAGGCAAATCTAATCTAGGGTGAGGAAAAGCAAAACAGAGTAGTGGCTGCCTGTGGGCGTGTGGAGGGGCGGATCAGGAAGGGCCGGTAAGAATGAACTGTGGTGACAGCAACGTCCTCGATCTCGACGGCGTCCCGTCAGTCACCCACATGTGTACGTCTTCGGAACTCAAGGATTGGGGCCAGCAGGTGACACGGTGGCTAAGGCACTGAACTCTCACATGGCCATGCCAGGTTCAAGTCCTAGATCTGGCAGCTTGCTTTCTCACTACCCACCCGCCTCCCCAATTCTGGTGAGTATGCGTGCTCTGTAACAAATTTTAAAACTACAATAATGATAAATAAAATTAAATAATTCTTAAAAAAAAAAAAGGGAGGAAAGAAACTCAGGGGCCAACAGATGGTGTGGTGGTTAAGGCACTGGACACTCCCAACATGGCCTACCAGAGTTCAAATCCTGGATTCAGTGGCTTGCTTTCTCTCTGTCTGTCTCTCTCTGTCTCTCTCTGGTCAAATTAAAATAAATGAATGAATAAATAAAATTAAATAATTATTCTTTAAAAAAATATCTCAAAGAAGGCACCAAAAGTTATACACTTTACGATACATATATTTACATATAATAACCTGTGAACGAAAACTGAAATTAAGCTTCAGTAACTGACTTTATATCTGTTAGTCTTCCAGTTAAAGATTCGGTCTGTTTTGTTTGTTTGAGGTTTTTGCCATAGGGCATGTGCACTTTCCAGAGAGCAATGGAGTAAAAGAAAGTGAGAAGTCAGCCCTTAGCGGGGTGGCCACCCTGAAATGCCTTCTCCTCTATTCGCCTCCTGGGACTTTGGGGCATGCACACACACACCTGCCCAGCATGATTTCCAAGCCACTGGGTCCAGGACTCAAACCACGGTCAGGCATGTGAGAGTCCAGTGCCTTATCCACCATGCTGGCTCCAGAAGACGTTTTTTGTTCAATTGCCAGGGGGTGCATGAGCTCACCAAAGACAGACAGAGACAGAGAGAGACAGTCAGAGGAAGCGACCCTTCCAGTGAGACACAGTCATGTCCTAATCCCTTCTCCTCTACTTCTCCATCCTGCTGGGATTTGGGGCGCACAGGCACGTGCACCCGGAGTGTTTTTCAAACTGCCCGAGCCAGGGTTGGAATCACGGTTGCAATGTGGAACCCAGCTCTCTTAAACGGCTGCCTACAGGATCCAGCTGACAAGTCTGTCCACAGGACACCAGGCGTGAGCTCTCTATACCCAGAGTCACCAAACCCACTGTTAAAGGAAGTTTACACTCACCCCATCTCTTGGACACTCGTCTCAGGAAAAGGAAATTGCAATCAACAGGCTAACCATGAAGCAAATTCATATAAAAAGTATCATTAAATCAAACTAAATTAAATTAAAACAGATGTAATTAGGGCCCTCTGAAAGTAATTTTGGCTAATCCTTTGTTTATATGCAATGCAGATGTGACGACTACTGACCTCGGGCATGCTGAGCTGCTGCTATATTAATTATTGCATGTGCTTTATATATTCCAGCTCAAAATACCCTTTACAGGCCTGAGTAGCTAATGCTCTCCTGCCAAGGTTACTTCAAATGAATCTCGGATCCCACGGAAGAAGAGGGGGGCAAGTCCTCTAAAACCCACACAGTGATAGGGCCGCAGCGTTTTCTGGCCTGTAGGAAAGAACTGCACGGTTTTCTTTGCTCAGTATGATGTTTTTCTTCTCCAGATATTCTTTATTTGGGGAAAAATACGAAAGGGGGGGTGCTGTTTCTAGTTACGTTTACACCCGATGGGATGCAAGTCTCTTCACTTAATAGGCCGTGCTGCAGAGACACGTCATTAACTGGCAGACAAGTTGGGACGCTGAGAAGGATTCCTTGACCCGGCTCCTGAAGCGGAGGAGACCGTGGCCTGCCAACGGTCTAGGGCCTGCTGGACACTGGTCTTCAGCTCCCCAGGGCCCTGGCTCACTCCAGTTCCATTTTAGGTGAAGCTTCTCAGACTGGGGGCTGGGGGCACCCAGGGCCACATCAAGGGTCAGGTTTTTCCCTTTTTGAAGTTACTTTCACCTGCTTTGCTTCGAGAGGTCACTGCCGGCTGGTGTCTTCCCCACACCACGCCCCTTCTGATATGAGTGAGCACCCCAGGACCTGGGCCACCATTCGAAGCATCCCTGTTGCAAAATGAGCCACAAATGGCTTTATCATGAGGAAGCCTTCGAACCCTTCTACGGACATCAAACTTTAGAGAAAGAAAAAGAGAAAAAACAACCGTATAAGCCTTGAAGCAATGTAACCACTTCCTTCCCAAAAAAAGGTTTAGGATGGTAAGCGCTGGGACATTCACCGAGTGCCACGGCATGGTCACGAGGATGACAAAGAATCTCGCCCTCTCTTCTCTCTCGCCTCCCCCACTGTACAAACACCTCAAAACGCCCTTGGCTGCAGCCGCGTTTTTCAAAGCATATGCCTGACAGAGCGCACATTGCCCCGTGAACATTTATTTTTAAAACTCAGCATTTCTCCAGCACTGAAAATCTATTCCGAAATCCCTTCCTCCTTGGGCTACAGAGCTTTACTCAGCCGGGGGGCCAGCAAACGCTGATATTTCAGGAAATCTAATCTCTTAATGACTGGTGTCAGAAGGAGGAGAAGGACTGCGAAAGTCATCTTGAAATGAGCTTCTACTCAGGTGCGGGGGCCATCAGGGCGGGCAGGAGTCGGGGCTGCCCCAACACGGCGGCCCGCGCTGCAATCTGTCCACCTAGGGGTGTTCTGTCCTAGAGGAAGCACCGTCCCTTATGACACGCTCCAACTCCACACTGCCCGGTCCTCCATTACAGCGGTACGCACGCCGGCCGCTGCAGCTGCAGGAGCAACGCGACGACTACCGGCCGAATACCGCCCACCTCAATGCTGAAGCCACACGGGAAGGTCCTGAGTTCACGTCCCGAGGGCACCCCACACACCGGCCATGACCCAGGACAGTTGAGGCTAGGGAAGGGTTGCAGCATGGACACTCCATGTCTGTCTCGATCTTTCTGTCTCTTTAAGAAATAAATGAACTTTAGAAAAGAAGCCCAGCACCCAGGGCTAAGCCCAGGCCAGACTAGTGTAGTATCTGCTGCTGCTGAAAAATGGAAGGTTCCAGGAGATCTGGGAGGGTCGGGCACTCAGTGAAGACTTTGGAGAAGGTCTGGATTCTGAGCGAGGCTGTCAGCGACAGCAAACGTGAATTCAGATGGGAGAGGGAAGGCAGCTGGGGCAGAGGGGAGGAGTTGGGCAAAGTGACAACGTGAAGACAAGTTGTTTGCAACAGGCAGCAAACAGATTCACTGCTACGGCGACAGCAAAGGGTATGGCAAAACGGAGGGGCAGCAAGGTTCAGGGGTGTCCACGTACTCGCGCACGTGACCCACGACTGAGAGTGACCCTGCACAGGTCTGTTCTGAGCTGCTAGAGAAAAGTGATTGACCCCAAGAAAAGTAGACTCTTTTCCATGGGCAACTAGCCCTCAGATAACGAGTTGATTCAAGCGGCACTGTACATGGAGGTTTTCAACTCGTTGAGTCAGAAGATAGATCTGTCAAAGGCAGACGAGCTGTGGACTGAGGAGCCCCTGCCCCCAGGATGCTGCGTCACCGCTTTGGCATGGCGGTGCAGGCCTCGTAATCCTCGCTACTCTGGAAGCTGAGGCAAGAGGATCGTGGATTCAAGGCTGGTCTGAACAGAGTCTCTAGGGGGAATAAAAGGTATGGCACGAGCCTGAAACGAACTAGAAGCCCAGGAAAACACCGATGAGGTGGTTTCCCGTGTGCTTACAGTGACTCTCCTCACGAACCCCTGCAGCTCACCAGGAGCTCAAACGTAAGGTGCGTTCTAAAGAGTCGCCCTCAGCCTGAGGAAGGGACAGATGAGCTGTGTCCCGTGCTTGGTCTAAGGATCCCGCCCCATTCCCAAACCGCCAAGACTGGAGCGCTAATTAAGTCTGACCTGGGGGAGTCTGAAAACAAGACAAGGATCAAGGCCCCACGGGAGCCATAAACGGATGGGGAGGATGGTAGGTTTTCGTGCTATAAAATAAGCTCAAAGACCTTGGAGAATGTTTGGTTTGGTTTGAGAGGTTACCATGGACCGTGTTTCCTCCAGAAATCTCTTCTGTGTTCTACAAGTAATAAACTCACATGGATTGTGTGTAAGGACAAAGGTGATCTGCAACCAAATAAGGCATTCACTGCCCACCTCTGCCTCGTCTGATATGGCACCAGTGGAAGATCAAGCTCTTAAACAGTGAAGATGCCTGGTCAGTGTAGCCGCCCCCAACCCTCCCTTGCTCCGTGGGGCTGTCCGTGTAGAAGGCAGGACCTACGGTTTAAGGGAACGAGTCAGCCAGCACCATGGCTTCATCTACAAGGGAACTCCCTGTACTCGGGGAGGTGAGAGGGACTTGCCCACACCTGACGTGGCCAGGCCCGAACCCAGAGTCGGGAACGGGCTCCAAGGGCTTGCTCCAGCCGGCAGGTCACGGTGTGATCCCAGAGCTCAGGCAGGCAGGGACGCCTGGATCATGTCCAGAGAATTCACGACACCTTGTGAGGTGGCCCATCCTAGAGGACACAGCTGAGCAGAAAAAGGATAAGGTCAGGGCTAACTGATGGCATAGTGGTTATGTCGCCGGACTCCCCCACAGTCGACCACAGTTCGAGTCCCAGACCCTGTGGCTTAATAGTCATACCAAGTGGGGAATGTCTGCATGCATGCCCAAGATGCCGAGAGGAGAATAGAGGACAAGGGATTGTGGCGTGGCCATTCCCCCTGGGGGATGATTTCTCACTTTCTGTCTCTGTCTCTGTAGTGAGTGAATGCGACCTATAGAAAAAAAATGTCTCTGAAGGAAAAAGAAGAGTGCGAAGTCTGACTTAGGAAGGCTGGGTCAGGGTGCACTCTCTCCTCCTCCCACTCAGCAGCTTCCTGTTGGTGGGAGGTCAGCGTGCTCAGCAGTCTCCTGATTGTATCTATTTAATTTGTCAGAGGGCACATCCCCTAACCAGAGAGACAGAGAGGGAAGGGAGAAAGCGCCTTCTGAGGGGCGTGTTCATGCCCGACTCCCTCTCCATTGCTGTCCTGTTGGGGTTTTGGTCACGCGGGCACACACACCCTGTACGATATTCAAGCCAGGACTTGAACACTGCAGTCAGCCATGCGAGAGCTGGCTCCCTAATCACTAGGTCACAGGGCTGGAGCCTAACTGTGGTGCCAGCATGAGAATTGCCAGGAATAACAAGGGATCCCCCTCGTTGCCTTCCCAGTGTCTCCTGCTCATTTTCCATTTCCATTCCGGATGGACACCGCAAAGCTCCCTGCAACCACACAGAAAACGTACTCTGCGTCACATCTGTACAGCACAAACGACATACAGGCGGACACAGTGACTCTCCTGAACCCAGTCTCCAAACAGCTCCTGCTGCTGGGACTCAGAGGACAGCCAGCTGTGCGGGCTGATTAACGATGGCTAGTTCTCAAATTCCTTTCTGGGTGTAAAGCACTGTACATTCTACCTGGAATGTCTTTATTCAGCCCAAAAGGTCCACTGATTACCCCCGAGGGGAGAGTATCCATACGACCAAGCTTAACTAGGAACAGGAATGGCCACCTGCACCCAATGTCAGAACCCTAAAGCATTACCAAAAATGACAGGCAAGGCAGTGGGCCTTGTTGACGTGCACCCTCCGAAGGATGTAGGTGCAGAGTGGGAGAGAAGGGGCGATCCCAAGAAAGATGAGGGCAAAGGTAAAGCGTGCAGGTACAGGCAAGAAAGGAAGCGCCCGCCTGAGACATTGCTAACCCCACGCGCTACCACTGGGTAAGACACCTGGGGACCTCCCTCCGCATCACCTTCTGAAATTAGAAACACAGTTCAGAGGGAGAGTTTTCCATCCTAAGATCCTGATCTCTTTCTTTTTTATTTTTTAAGAAATTACTGAGTTTGTTTACTTGATATCTACCTTGATATTTCCCACCGGAGAGTTTTCCATCCTAAGATCCTGATCTCTTTCTTTTTTATTTTTTAAGAAATTACTGAGTTTGTTTACTTGATATCTAGTATCTTTCCCACCTACCCCCATACCCCATTGGATTCTTTTTCTGGAGAGGTTTTTGCCATAGGGCACGTGCACTCACAAGAAAGACAGAGAGCAAGAAACCAGCCACCCCAGGGCGGATGGTCATGCCACAATGCCTTCTCATCCATTATCCTCTTGAGATAACAAGGGATCCCCCTCGTTGCCTTCCCAGTGTCTCCTGCTCATTTTCCATTTCCATTCCGGATGGACACCGCAAAGCTCCCTGCAACCACACAGAAAACGTACTCTGCGTCACATCTGTACAGCACAAACGACATACAGGCGGACACAGTGACTCTCCTGAACCCAGTCTCCAAACAGCTCCTGCTGCTGGGACTCAGAGGACAGCCAGCTGTGCGGGCTGATTAACGATGGCTAGTTCTCAAATTCCTTTCTGGGTGTAAAGCACTGTACATTCTACCTGGAATGTCTTTATTCAGCCCAAAAGGTCCACTGATTACCCCCGAGGGGAGAGTATCCATATGACCAAGCTTAACTAGGAACAGGAATGGCCACCTGCACCCGATGTCAGAACCCTAAAGCATTACCAAAAATGACAGGCAAGGCAGTGGGCCTTGTTGACGTGCACCCTCCGAAGGATGTAGGTGCAGAGTGGGAGAGAAGGGGCGATCCCAAGAAAGATGAGGGCAAAGGTAAAGCGTGCAGGTACAGGCAAGAAAGGAAGCGCCCGCCTGAGACATTGCTAACCCCACGCGCTACCACTGGGTAAGACACCTGGGGACCTCCCTCCGCATCACCTTCTGAAATTAGAAACACAGTTCAGAGGGAGAGTTTTCCATCCTAAGATCCTGATCTCTTTCTTTTTTATTTTTTAAGAAATTACTGAGTTTGTTTACTTGATATCTACCTTGATATTTCCCACCTACCCCCATACCCCATTGGATTCTTTTTCTGGAGAGGTTTTTGCCATAGGGCACGTGCACTCACAAGAAAGACAGAGAGCAAGAAACCAGCCACCCCAGGGCGGATGGTCATGCCACAATGCCTTCTCCTCCATTCTCCTCTTGGGATCTTGGGCATGCACACACATGCGTCCGGCATGAGTTTAAGCCATCAGGTCCGGGACTCGACACAGTTGACTACATAGTCATCATGCCAACTGCTGGTCCCAAGATCCTAATTTCTAATGCATGTGCTTTTAGAAACGAGGTGTAAGCGACAATTAACTCAAAGAGCTGTCGTTCCGTTTTTCTTCGGTGGCACCTGAGGAGGCAGACTTGGCTGAAATGCACCAGTAACCGACGATCGATGCGATTCGCCGACCTGGGTGACGCACCCCTGGTCCACGCTCTCTCTGTCGAGCCACGGATGGGAGCCACGGCCGTGCCGGTTGTCAGGCTCACGTGACTGTTTCAGACCACGCGTGCCTGAGCCGTGGAGTGCCACTGCTGAGGAGAACTGCGCTTCCCGGGGAGCAGCCTTTTTGGTAAGAAAAATCCCAGCAGTTCATAAGCGATTTTAATTTGCCATACTATATTTTTATAGACATCCCTGAACAATTAAAACTCTGTACTGCAAATTGAAATGGCTCATGCCTAGTTGCAAATTTTATGGCCACAAATGGGGTCCCTAAGAAGCACTATTAACTTTAATGGCGACTTGTTGCTCGCCGATAATGAGTCATCCTCAATAAAATAACCCAGGGATGGGCTCCTCAGGGGTGGGCCATGAGGACACAGCAGCAAATGAAGTGGGGGTGGGTGAGATCCTGGAGGAAAAAGAAACCTAACGAGAAACGGAGGAGGACGCATATGTCAGACAGACAGAGTCCCTGAGTCAGGCGGAGCAAGACAAAAACGACCATTTAAAAGGAAGTGCGAGAAGGAGCTCCCACATAGGCAGGAAATGCCCTGTCCTCATCGTGGAAGACTGAGAGAAAACCCACTGCCCCCAGGCCTGCCCCAGACAGAGTGTCACACATGAGAACACAGCCTTGCACACAACGGACCTCGCACAATCACCGCTTTTTTAATGTCTGACAATTCCTGCACTCATCTGACCGTGCCCGAAAAATGGAGTGGAGAGGATGCCCTTCTCAGACTTATGAATTACAAGATTTTCATAAAGGTTAGATGCACTAAAAGATGTACTTGTTCATGGTGGAAAACTAGGGAGAGAGAACATGAAAAGAAAAGTTTCAAATGTTCATAATTCACACTCTCTACTTTCTGCAGCTGGGACAGACCTTCCTAGACACGCAGAGCCTTTTCTTGCATTGATGACACTGTACATCCAGTCTCCCCCTCTTACCACTCCCAACGTCAATTAAACTGGCATGTATATTAAATATACCACCTGGGGAACAGCCCTTAGCGCAATGGCTATGTCGCTGGACTCCCATGTGGTCGACTACGGTTAGAGTCCCAGACCCAGTGGCTTAAACTCACGCTGGGCACGTGTACATGCATGCCCAAGATCCCGAGAGGAGAAAGGAGGAGAAGGGATTACGGTGTGGCCATCCCCCCGGGGAATGATTTCTCACTTTCTGTCTCTCTGTCTCTCTCTGTCTTTCTGGCGAGCGTGCACACCCTATAGCAAAAACCTCTCCAAAAAAAGAAAAAAAAAAATCTATATACCACCTGGCCATTTTCAGCATTTAATATTTCTCTCGTGTACTTTGACTAACATCATTATTTCTCTAATGGTGGTTGATAGAGACGTTACTACCAACACCCTACATTTACGAGCCGTTGTCGTAGTGGTTTCATGTGTCTATTCACAATAAGAAGAGGCGCGCGTGTCTTTTGAGGCATACACAATATGTACTCTTAGAAATGTGTACCGTGAACACGTTTGTTCTATGATCTTAATCACAGAAGTACCCTAGGCTACTACTGATCAATTCATTCATAACTGATGAGAACTTAGGCCCCTTCAGTTCTGCCCGTTCACAGGACGCCAGGGTCTGCAAGGCGCCTCCCACAGCAGAGAGAGTCTACTTTCTCAACTGTGTCTAAGCATGCTTTGTTTCGCATTTCCACTGTAAAAGCAAACACAACTGGGAGGATAAAAAGAAAGGAAAAACAATTGCAAAGCAAGGAAGGGAGAATGGAAGGAAGGGAGGGAGGGCAGAAGGAGACAGAGTTTGAGCCCTGCCCTGGGGCCTGGGCCATCAGAGAGCACAGATTCTCTTACGTTCATTTCTCATCTTGTTCCCTGGTAAATATACGCTCACATGTTCAGTGGAACAAGAACTCCAGTTCGGATTTAATAGAGTGCAGAGGGGAAGGGTGAGAGCCAGTCCAGAGGTTCATGGAAAAGCCGGGTGAGGAGAGCAGCCAAGCTTCCCTTTATGAGAGAAGGGGAGAGAGACGTTTATGACACGGAAGACGGGAAGAAGAAACGTTTGCTAGCATTCCCTTTCCCTTCTGTTCCTCCACTCCAGGTCGGAAGTGTGTGACCGACCCAGAGCCAGGAGAGCTTCGAAAGACCCTCCTTCCTGCTTCGGTCAGGCCCTGAACACCCTCCGGAGCTGCGGGGTCAGCCGTACCTGTGGCTCCAGGAGCCCAAGGTCACAGCTGGGCATGGCACAGCCCCCAGCTGGAGGGAAAACAGGCCTCAAAGCAGAATGAAGCAACAGTCAGGAAGGAGCCGCTGGCAAACAGACTTCCAAGGAGAACTGGCCTCTTGAAATCCTCTGCAAGAGTTCACACCATTAAACAGCTGCCTTGCGTCCTGGGTTCTGGGCCCTGGCTGCCGATCTGCAGAACTCCTGGCCAGCGCTGTTGAAGCGCTTTGGCTCTGTCCCACCCGGCTCAATCCCCTGAGCGCTCTTGGTCAGAAACTAGGTCATAGATGCGTCCGCTGAGCAGCGCGGACTGTCGTGTGGAACGGCGTCCTCTGCTCAGGAGGTTATGAAAACACCGCGAGAGCCACAGGCATGCTTTCAAGTTCTGGCCTGTGCTTGCCAGTCTGGAAAACCGGCTTGGTACCTTATCTTAGTTTGGCTCCTCCAGACTCCAAACGCTGAACTCTGCCCCTTTTCTGGACCGATACAAGTCACTTCTAGAATGACTATATTGAATTTTATTTATCCTTTTTCCCCCCAGCTTTAAACTAATAGTTCCATGCCAAAAAGAAGGGAAAAAAGTTGCTGTTTCAGATAGTATTAACATGCCTCTGCTCCCTGCCAAGTTTACAACGGTTACATCCTGCTACAGGAGGAGGGCGGATGGGCAAGGCAGGAGGGAAGTGGAGGAGGGCAGCTGTTTTTTCAATAAGCTCCAGCAGAGACCTCCCGCTTCCCGCAGCCCGCAGCCCCGCGGGCAGGAGCAGGAGGTGGCATGGGAAGACTTACCCCTCCCTCCTCCAGCTAAGGGAGCTGGCTGCCTGCCCTGTGTCCTCCCCCACAACTGACCCGTCCTTTCTCGTTGCTGATTCGCGGGAGCGAAGGACAGGCTTGGCTCCGCCTCCGGGAATGGTGGTTCCTGCTCTGATGGAGCCCAGGGGCTTTCGTGCCTCTCCCCCTCCCCCACCCCCTCCAGCCAGTCCCGCTCTGAGGCTCAGGGGCTGCGTTATGAAAGCAGCAAACCCCAAGGTGTATTTTTTCATCCCACACCCTCCAAGAATAGGCTGGATGTCCTCTCCACAAAGAGACACAGCTGCTGGCAGTCCGTACCCCAATCCTCCAGCCAGCATGGCCTCCCAGCTCAGCAAAAGGACCTCTGCTTTCCTTTCGGGAGTGGGAGGAGGAAGGAACTGGAGAAGGCAGGTCGGACAGCTGCAGCCCACCCCGCCCCAGGCTCCAAGGCTCTAATTTACGACCCAGAAAACCCGGGGCCTGCAATCCAGGAGGCTCCACCCAGGCAGTACCTCCAGCATCTGTTTCCCTCCCGGTGGGCAGGCAAAGAGGCAGAATAGGGACAGATGTGTTCAAAACAGAACACCACCCAGCGCGGACTGGGCTTGGGCGAGGGCCAGACGACAGGCCAACACCTCCACTTCTGTCCAAGTGGAGAGGGAGAAGACAGGGTTCACCCTGGGTCTGGCTGCACGACCTGCTCAGAGCTCCTGCCAGCCCAGAGGGTCAATGCCGCTCCAAATGGGCCAACCCTGGCTTACCCTTATTACTATTAACAGCATTTTAATTTATTTTAATTCTTTGGGGCTTTTTAATTCTTTGGGGAAAACTGATCATTGTTAAGGTCCTGGTCCTGATGTCATTTTCTGTGGCATGGTCATTTAGCAACCAGCCGTGGTGTGAAACGGTTCTACCTTACAGAAAACTGCATGAAGTCTCCCTGTCAAAAGCCTCGCGCCCCTTTCTCAAATCACTGAACTGCCACCAAAGACAGAATTGATGGTGATGTCACAGTCCAGTTAACTGTTAGGCGAAGGTAAATACCCAGGTTTAGGTAGCATTCATTACAGGTCAATATCGTAACACACCGTCCATCACTGGCTTAACACGGGGAGTCGGCATGCGGTCGGTCCTAGCAGAAGTCACTGCAGACCTGTGGGTGTGGGCACCACACGTTAGCAGCCTTGAAGGTGCATCTGAATTCCACAACTTAAAGCACAAACGCTGA
This sequence comes from Tupaia belangeri chinensis, assembly GCF_000334495.1. NCBI lineage: Eukaryota > Metazoa > Chordata > Mammalia > Scandentia > Tupaiidae > Tupaia > Tupaia belangeri. The sequence goes on along the minus strand of NW_006159611.1, from coordinate 1,930,596 downwards.
ATCGTTCTGAGCCACATAAAATACCAAGAGATGTTTACCGTTTTCACCTAGTAACAAGATACATAATTAACGTGAACAATTGATACAAAAATGGGATTTCCAAAATACACCTAGTCTCACATTGACGTCATCGGACCTGCCATGTTGTGTGTGTGTATGTGTTCACAACCCCCCAAGTGCCCACTGGTTTTCTTCAAATTAAGAGAAAAAGTAAGACCCGACTCACCAAATGCCCAATTCCAAATCAGAAAAACCTAACTGGGAAATCTGATGCTCTCTCTTCGGACTCGTTCTTCTCCCCATCCAAGACTACCGTAGCATCAGAGGAGGACAGAGGCAGGACGGAACCGAGGAGGGGTGGGAGTTCCCCAGGACCGAGGCAGTGGGACCGAACAGCTGAGGCCAGGGCCTATTCCAAAACAAAAAGCAATGACCACCTTCGGTGTTGGTGCTATGGCTTAACCAAGTTGCGCGAACTGCCTCCGAGGCTCCTCTGAATTCCTCCCGAGCCCGCTCCTCCTCCCGGCCCTGGGCTTACTCAACATTCTCTCACCTCCATCACTGCCCTGTAACCAGGCAAGAATGCTCATGAACTTAATCTGAACTCTGCGAGCTGCCTTTCTGCAAAGAAACCAGAATTGAAGATTCTTACGTCACTGTTAGCCCCAGAACCACTAGAAGAAATACATCCAAAAAAGGACGGCCAAAAAATCAAATCATGGAATTCAAAAAGAGAGGAGCCCAAGACCACGTGATTCCACTTCTTACTGTGGAGTTAGTTTCACGCCCTTCCCACGCCAGCACCACGGGAAGACTCCTTGGAGTGTCCAATGTTGCTGGGCCAGAGGGTTACATTCATGAACACAAACGAGAAGATGGTACTTCCAATTCATAGTTTCCTAAAGCTACTGGCACAGTGCGGCAACCTCAGCCACCAATCAGAAACCACCACGTAAAGTTAATATTCTTGCTACTTTAAAATAGAGTTTCATAGGACCAGCAGATGGCGTAATGGTTATGTTGCTAGTTCAAGTCCTGGACCCAGCGCCTTAAAACTCATGCCGGGCGCGTGTGCGTGCGTGCCCAGAATCCCGAGAGGAGAATGGAGGAGAAAGAATTGTGGTGTAGCCACTCCCCCTGGGGGTGATTGCTCATTTTCTGTCTCTGTCTCTCTGGCGAGCACACGTGGCCTATAGCAAAAACCACTCATTAAAAAAAAAAAAAAAAAGAGTTTCATTCTGCCGATATGATGACAAGACCATTTACAGTATCTAAAATATCTACAGATCCAAACTGCAACAACCATGCAATTCATCAGAACAGGACCACATATTCAACATGCAGAGAGCTCGTGACACCTGGCAGTAAATAAAGAGGAAGGACACAGGAAATGTAGATTTTAAGCCTGGAAAAGAGATGCGTTTAGGCTAGCTCGGTGACCTAGTGGTGAAAGGAGCTGGATCTCACGTGGCCGGTCACATTCAGATACGCTAGGCACTTGTGCATGCATATCCCAAACCTGGGGAGAGGGAGAAGAGATTGCAGCGTGATCACACCTCTTTGGGAGGTGCTCTCTGTCTCTCTTTCCGGTATGTACATGTGCCCTTTGGCAATAAACCAGATGGAGAGATAGATGGAGGGATGGAGAAATGGAAAGGGAAGGGAGGGGAAGGAAGAAAAGAAGAGAGAAGAGAAGAGAAGAGAAGAGAAGAGAAGAGAAGAGAAGAGAAGAGAAGAGAAGAGAAGAGAAGAGAAGAGAAGAGAAGAGACGAGACGAGACGAGACGGTGAGCAGGCAGGCAAGCTAATATGCCTATACAGCTTCTTCTGGGAATAATTTACCACTCAAAATATTTCAAGATGGAAAAGCAGAAACAAATTCTAGAGATACAAAGTTGCATAATTCAAGGACCACAGGACCAAAAGCTCCTAGGATTTCATCCCCTGGCTCAGTTACTTAAACAGTTACTAAGTTCATCATAGTTTTATGTTTGCAAAAAAACAGAGTAACAAGACACAGCTACATGTTTGCACTTTCCAGAGCCCGAGCTCTCTTCCCCAGCCTTGGCTGTTTTGCATGAAAGAACTTGAAATGAGGTATCTACGGAAGCCCTGCTTATCTTCATCTCTGGGCTTGTCCTGTCAGGGAGAGACATGTGGTGCTTTTGAGAATGGATAATTGTCTCTCCAGTAAACTCCAGAAGGCAAGAGAAAAAAACCTGATTGGAGGAATTTAGGGGAGCAGACTCGAATGCATACTGGCCCACTGAATCCCCTAACCAGGGTCATCAGATGCTTAGTCACGATTTCAACGTTGCTTTGTAGAAACTCTGTCAAGGTATCAATACATCAAATATCACATTGCTCCCCTTTCACACAGACCCGGGACACCCCTCAGTCACTCTGTAACTTCTATACTTGGCCAGAATATGCCCTTAGGGATGAGGCTTAAACTGGGAAATCTTAATATTGGCCTATGAAAAGGGCCAGCAAGTGGCATGGTGGTAAGGCTCTGGGCTCCCAAATGACCAACTGCAGTTCAAGTCCTGGACTGAGCAACTTGAAAATCACATGCAGGAGGGAGGGGAGCAGCAGGTGGTACAGTAGTTATGGCACTGGACTCCCGTAAGGCTGACCACAGCATGAGCCCCCGGCCTGGCAGTTTGAAACTCACACTGAGCGCACATGCATGCAGGCTTAAAATCCTGAGAGGAGAATGGAGGAGAAAGGATTGCAGCATGGTCCTCCCCTGCTGGGGGCGATTTTTCACCTTCTGTCTCTCTGTCTTTCTGGTGACTGCATGCTCCCTATAGCAAAAATCACTCTAAAAAAAAAAAAAAAGGGAACCAGCAGTTAGCGTAATGGCTATGTCGCTGGACTACCACGTAGTCAACCGCGGTTCGCATCCCGGACCCAGTGGCTTAAAACTCACGCCGGGCGCGTGTGCGTGCGTGCCCAAGATCCCGAGAGGAGAATGGAGGAGAAGGGATTGCGGCGTGACCATCCCCCCGGGGGGTGATTTCTCGCTTTCTGTCTCTTTGTCTCTCTCTGTCTGGCGAGCGCACGCCCCCTACAGTGAAAATCTCTCCCCCCCCAAAAAAAAAAAGAAAAAGAAATGAGACACCAGTTATGCATGCATGTGTCCTCAAAATCTTGGGAGGAGAGTGGAGGAGAAGGAATTTCAGTGCGGATATCCTCCTGGGGGTAATTCTTTCCGTGTTTCTCCCTGTCTCTCTGGTGAGCACACCTATAGCAAAAAAAAAAAAAAAAAAAAAAAAAAAAAAAAACTATGATAGCTCTCACACAAAAAATAAATAAATAAACTAAAATGAAAGCAATCTTACATGAAATATAAGTGCTCACACCATAAGAAATATTACTGAAAAATGACAAATTTTAAGTCACCTGTCCTGTGACTACGGTTACTAGCATGGAAAGGGATTACTCTCGACTGAAACAGAAAATGATGGAGAAAACCCGAGGTAAGAGAGCACAAACCAGGCCGGCAGCACCCCTACCTGAGGCGCACCCATCAGTCACTCCAGCCCGTGATAACCCTGCAGCACACCTGCCACCACCGGGAGATGGCTGCCAGGCCCCACGCATAGAACTTAGGACAGACGTGTCACACTGCCAAACACGGCACCATGCGATCAGAAAATTAAGAATTTGGAGCAGGACAATAAATGTCAGTAAGCACTCGGGACGTTAGTACCTCTAAAACAGACTCTTCGGGAAGTTTCTGAGATGGACTTCACGCACTAGACCAGGTTCTGCGTCTCCTGCAGTTCGCATTTGCAGAGACTCAGGGTGTTGTGGCGCCATGGGGGACGGGGTGTAAACACCGAGCACCCAAGAGAAACGAGCAGAGGGCTTGCAAGAAAGACGGCACGGCGTCATGTCAGCAAGAAGGCTTCTACCTCTGGGAACCTTCTCCTCACACCCCTACCCAGGAACGGGGAAAAGCAGGTTTCCAGCTTTCGCAGGAAAACAATGATTTCCACGTTATGATTCTGGAGAGGGAAAGACTTATTCATAGGAAATGTGAAACACATGGTCTCTCCGAGGGTCTTTGTTCGCCCTGCACAGTTAGAGCAAGGATACACATCCTCAGGATTTTAATGCAATGCCCCTTAGAATGCACCATGCAGTCCTGCTTAAGACCCCAGGCCCAAGGCTTTCAATATGGACGCCCCAGGCAGCTTGGTGTACTCCTCTGAAGATGCCACCCAGGCCCTGCAGGCCGCAGCTAGCAGTCTCAGCCACCCACAGGACAGCTGCCCGGGCCGTTTTCAGAGGTGAAGAGACAAAGTCCAGTTACCTGAGGGGCCCATGGCCTCACTGGGAGTATGGGGCGGTTCTCCCTGGGGCTCTGGGGTTCTGCTCCGCTAGGTGTTCTGTCCGCCTCAGGTCCTCCTTATCTTAGCAACTCTTACCTCCAATGGGAGAATCTTCTGGGAGGTTAAAAGAATGCCCTCCAATGGAGATCCTCCCCCGGGGTGCAGGGGCACTGCCTGCCCCCACGCTCCAGTGTCACTGTCACATCCCTGGGTGCCAGAGGTGGCACCGGGTAAAACACGACTGCGGGTGCGAACGACACGGGCTGACACCCAGGGACACCCTCAGTGTGCCAGGCATGCGCACGCCCATGGCTCGGGGCCGGCTGTGGCTGGGGGTGGAGCGCGGTGTCAAGACCCTGTTGAGGATGCTCTCTCTGTCTCTGTCTCTCTCTGTTACTGTCATTCTTGGGAGTGGAAGAAATAAATAGACATTACATAAATTGAGGCTTTTGAGGAGAATTCCCAAGCACATTTTTCTCCCTGTATATCCCTAGGGAATTCCGAGAGGCCCTGGAGGGGACGGGAGGGCATCCCCGTGATGGGCCAAGGATGTGTCTACACTGTGGTGTGCAGACTGCCCTAAGGAGGGAGGGCCCTACGCACTCTAGGGGGGCCCGCAGCTCATACCCAGAGGCCTGTGGTTCTCCGACCACCGCAATACCTTTCCAGGGTCACAGCTGGTTGTAGGGAAGGTATGGACGGAATGTCTCAGGGTCCTAATGATGTCCTCGCCACCTGTGTCCCAGGGGAGCATGTTCCACCATCTGCCACTGGATACGAACTGGCTCCCCTCCCAGAACCTCCACTTCAGTCTACCCGTAAACACGCACACACCCCGCCAGGTGGAGCTGAGTGCTACCCCTCCGCAGCTGGGGACTGACAGTGACAGTCATGCCGTCCTGTCTCGGGTGCTTTTCCTTACCGCAGAAGTGGTCGGCAGTGACACCCTCACCCCCCACCGCACACAAGCCCACGCTGGCCACCTGTCTCCCCGCCCAGCCACAGCTCAGGCAGTGAGCAGGTCTGGGGATACGCAGGAATAAGGCGGCCGGAACCTCCAGAAGATTTCAGACCAACTCTTCATTTCTGGAAACTCTACTCTTTTACAGGCCAAAATGAGAAACTACGAAAAATGCAGCAGCCCTAAGACTGGAAAATATAGCTCGTTTAATGATGGATTTGAAAACCGTATATGCAAAACCGTGTTGTCAATTGCCACAAGATTTGTGTGGTTGTTTGCTTTGCTAGTGGGCAAGTACATTACCCAGAGGAAGAGGGGAGAAAGCACCCCATGGGGAATGGTCAAGCTGCCATCCCTTCTCTTCCGCCTCTCCCTGTGCTCAGGATTTTGAGTACCCATGGGTGCATGCCTGATGTGCTTCTCAAACTGCCAGGTCCGGGGCCCGAACTGCACTGTCAGCCACGCGAGACCTAGGGCCTTAACCACCAAGCTATCTATGGAGCTGGTCCTCTACAGGCTTTGAAAGTTCAAGCAAACGAAATGACTGTGTAGCGCTGTTAATCCCGTCAGTAGGGTGTGGCCTTGCACAGAACATGATGGAGATAGTTGCTTATGTTTTTACACTGGAAGTGGGAAGCCCACGAAACCAAAGAGCCATACACAGTCAGAGCTGCGGCGTACTGAGCACCTGGAACATACCAGGCACGGGCTAGGCTCTTCCCAGCTTGATCCATTTAACCCCCCAACCCAGCGAGGAACTCCCAGGACTCCACCCTGTAGACGAGAACGTGGGCTTCCAGATGAGCACGTGCCCGTGACCGCAGAGCTGCCCGACAGCGGGGCAGGCGTTTGGACAGAAGGCAGACTGGCTTCGAAGACCTCAGCCGCTGCTGCCAACTGCTACACTATGCATCTCTTACGAGGGGTGTGTACTAAACCCACACACCACCATTTTTAAAAGGCAGGCGAGTGGTGGGACAACCTGAAGTCCTCTTCTCTCCCTTCTTTCCCTCCATGACAGAGAGAATCAAGCACCCCAACTAGGTCTCCATGCCATGACCCAGCCCCAGCCTCAGCCAGCCCAGATCAATGCAGCACAGAGAGGCCTCAAGATGCAAACCTGGGACCGTGCCCCGGGCTCCGTGTCACAGGGAGCTGCGTCACCACACCTCTGGCAGGCCCTTCGGTTCTTGTTGTCCCTGTGGCCTTAAGGAACGTATCCGCAGTGGAGGGGGTGGCAGCGTGGAGTCTGTGATCTCTGCGAACTGCTGCCCACGGCAGGGCCCTCCATCTCGGAGACAGTATCACCCGCACTGTCTTCACGCAGCTCCGAGAGGACAGCCAATCAGGTGGTCAGTACGGTTAGCTCACCTCCCTCACTTAGCTCAGCTTCCCGCTGTCACCTAGGAACAAAAATGGCGGCACTCCAGGATCGCAGAGGTCTGTGTTTCTTTCTTTCTCCCTCTCTCTTTTTCACCACAGGGCACGTGTGCTTGCAGGAGAGAGACAGAGAAAGAGAAAGTGACAAGTCACCCCCAAAGGGGGAGGGATGGCCACACTGCAATCCTTTCTCCATTCTGTCAGGATTTTAGCATGCGCACACATGCACCCAGGGTGGCCCTATTCCTGCAATTTCTCATGGTACTTAAGTTCTATAAACATGTGCAGTCGTACAGAAGCAATGAATGAGGATGCTCTTCTGAACTGATATGGACAGACTTCTAAGGTGATCTCTAGTTAAATGGGGAAAATGGGCGGTACTGGAGACCCTGTTGAAGCAGGAAGCACAGAGGCCACACCCCCACTTCCTGCAGAGCACAAACGGGCTGAGGAAGAGGCAGAAGAGACTCAGGACTGGAGGCGGGGGCTGGTTCCCCGCAGGAGCTGAGAAGGAAAGCCTTGGCAAATGAGGCACAAGAAGGTCTTCACACCTATTGTGTTGCGAGCAACATAAGCGTACTGTTATTCAAAGCGCGAGTCAAAACACAAACGGAAAGTAATGATGGTAACAGTGATAAATGGCATCAATGTAGAAACCTATGTCTTCTTTACTGAATTATAAAATGCATTACTTGCAATCCTCAAAATGAAGACCAGGGTGAATGTCATGTCTTTTTACAGAGAGTAAAATCAAGACTGGGAAATTTTTAAACTTTTGCCTAAGTCAATCCTCTCCTCACTATAATCAAGTCTCTTCCTACTTAAAGTTTATAGACTGAGGGCCAGCAGGTGGTGTGGTGGTTAAGGTGGCTGGATCCCACATGGCCAACTCAAGGGTTGGAATCCTGCACTCAGCAGCTTGAAACTCATGCTGGGCACATGCGTATGTAAGCCTAAACCCTGCATGGAGGATGGCAGAGAAAGGACTGCGGCATTAGCCTAAACCCTGCATGGAGGATGGCAGAGAAGACCGCGGCATGGCCATCCCCTCTGGAGTTGGGGGAGGTTGTGATTTCTCACTGTCTCTCTCTGTCTGTCTCTCTCTGGTGCACTCACATATCCTAACGGCAAATAGCAAAAATCTTTGTAAAAAATGAGCAAAAACAAAAAGGTTATAGACCATACCGCTCTGCCTCTCAGTGCCTAGTTAGGTTTTCTTCAAATCTTTCCTCAACAGAATGGTTAATTCTTCTCTCTGCCTTCTGACCGCATCTCACATGAGGTGACACATACCATAAATATTACAATTATGGGCCCCGTCCCAGTGGTGCTTCGGAATACTGGAGCCACATAGGCTTGAGCTTGGATCCCCGGTTGACCTCAGCATGACAACACACACCCATGATTCTGGCTGGCCAAGGCTGGGGAAACCACAACATGGCAAAACGCTGTTGAGGGTACCTCTCACTTTTTCCATAAGTAAAACAAGCTCTTTTAAAGCTTTCCATTACTCCTTAATTGTGTTAATCCCCAACACAGAGCGTGCTGACTGGCAACTTTAACTGTTGCTGAATGAATGTTTCTTCAGCTACACTGAACTCATTGAACCTCACCAAGAATGTTCCTAAGAATTGAGACCTCTTATTATAAATTCTCACATCACTTGCTACAGATGTAAATAATGGAGGTTGAATTTTTTTAAACAAAAATGACAAGTACTTTTTTATTTTTTGGAGAGGTTTTTGCCATAGGGTGCGTGTGCTCTCCAGAAAGACAAGACAGAGAGAAAGAAAGTGAGAAATCAACCCCCAGGGGGGATGGCCACACCATAATCCCTTCTCCTCTTGGGATCTTGGGCACGCACATACACGCGCCCAGTGTGAGTTTTAAGTCACGGGGTCTGGAACTCGAACCATGGTCAACTACATGGGAGTCTAGCAACATAGCCATTACATTAACTGCTGGTCCCCCAAAAGTGACAAGTACTTCTCAAACTCCCATATTTTAAGAAGAATCCCTCTTCTAGATTTCAAATTCCACTACAAAGATAAAATAATAAAAATAGTATTGTATGGCACACACAAAAAACCAGACATATAGGCCCTCATTTTATCTCCAAATTAATTAGGTACTATGGCTGTCTTCATTTTATAGATGAGAAAACTGAGACATATAAAAGTTAAGTAATTTGTTCAAGGTCACATAGATAATAAAGGGAAAACTGAAAAAAAAAAAAAAAAAAAAAACACTTTCTTCAATGAATACTGCTGGGAAAACTGAATAGCCACATGCAAAAGAATGAAACTGGGGGACCAGCAGTTAGTGTAATGGCTATGTCTCTGGACTCCCATGTAGTCGACTGCAGTTTGAGTCCCAGATCCAGTGACTTAAAACTCACGCCGGGCACGTGTGTGTGCGTGCCCAAGATCCTGAGAGGAGAACGAAGGAGAAGGGATTGCGGTGTGGCCATCCCCCTGAGGGGGTGATTTCTCGCTTTCTGTCTCTCTGTCTCTCTCTGTCTGGCAAGCGCGCACACCCTATAGCAAAAACCTCTCCAAAAAAAAAAAAAGAATGAAAGTGGACCATTATCCTACACCATGTAGGAAAATTAACTTGGAATAGGTTAAAGACTTAAATACAAGACCTAAAACCACAGAACTTCTGGAAGAAAACCTAAGTGTTGGCAATGTTTATGGATATGATGTCAAAAGCATATGCAAAAATTAACAAGTAGGACTACATCAAAATGAAGCTCTTTTGCACACCGAAGTAAGTCAACAAAATAAAAAGGTAACCTACTGAATGGGGAAAAAAATGACAAACTATATATCAGACGTTAAAATCTAAAACATATAAGGAATTCATACAACTCAGAAGGAAAAACAAAAGTTCATTAATAAAACTGGTGAAAGACCTCAGTAGATATATTTTCCAAATAAACATACAGATGGCTGACACTATACATGAAAAGTGCTCAGTGTCACTAAATCATCAGGAAAATGCAAATCAAAACCGCCATGAGAGATCACCTCATACCTGTTAGGATGACCATTATCAAAAAGACAAGAGGTAGCAAGCGCTGGTGAGGGCGCGGAGAGAAGAACACCTACACGCTGCTGCTGGCAATGTAAATTATTAGCACAACCGTTGTGGAAAACGGTATGGAGGTGCCTCGGATAATTACAAATCAAACTAACAGTGTAGCGATCCCACTTCCGGGGATACATTTAAAGGAAATGAAATCAGCACCTCACAGAAATGTCTGTACCTCTTGTTCACTGAAACATTATTCACAATAATTATTCACAACTTGGAAACAAGCCAAGTGCTCATGGACAGACGAATCCGGAAAGATCATGTGTGAGGGTGTGTGTGTGTGTGTTTACTAAAGGAAGTATCATCTGGACATAAAAAAAGAAGGAATTCCTACCAGTTGTGGCAACCTGGATGAACCTGAAATACATTATGCTAGGAGACCTGAGCCAGGCACCAAAAGACAGCTGCTGCTTAATCTCGCTCATATGTGGAATCGGAGACGCAGACTCACAGAAGCAGGGGGTAGAACGGTGGCTGTCAGGGGTTAGCAGATGGGAAAAGTGGGGAGTCGTTGGTCAAAGGGTACAAACATTCAGGTACTAAAGGAAGTTCCAGGGAATCTCATGTACTGCATGAAATAAGTAATAATGATACGTGATAATACGATAAGTAGTAATACTGCATGGCTTACTTGAAATTTGCCAAGAGATCAGATCTCATGTATCCTCACCACCTACCTACACACACACACACACACACAAATTTAACTGTGCACAGTGGAGGCTGTGTTAACTAGTTTGTGATCATTAGTATATAATGTATAAGTATTTCGTTATTATCATGTTGTTACACCTTGAGTACATTCAATTTTTATTTATCAATTATTTCTGAATATAGCTGAAAAAATGAAAGTGTTTCTAAAATAAAAGAAGAATCCTAGAGACAGCAAGTGGCATGATGATGGGGCACTGCACTGCCACAGCCCCAACCCTGGTTCAAGCCCCGGACCCTACCTGGTGGCTTACTTTCTCACTCACTTTCTCTGGTGAGCTATAAAAATAACAATAGTAAATAAAACTAAATAAATAATTATTTTTTAAAAAGGAGAGAAGAATCTTTAAATATGAGTGGACGTAAGCAGATAGTCCTTACAAACTCTTTAATACCACATTGATATAGTTATTAAATTGGGGGAGGGGATACTAGAACCCAGTATAATTAAAATCAGCTCACAGGATGTCTCTAATAAAATTTTATTTAAACTTTTTTTGTTCATTGCCAGAGGGAATGTGTGCTTGCCAGAGAGAGAGAAAGCACCACCCACAACAGGACACGGTCACACCACAATCCCCTCCTTCTCCATTCCTCCCTCCCATCAGGACCTCGGACACGCTCACACACGTGCCTGGCATGTCCCGACAGCCACCAGAACTGGGATTCGAACACACGCTCAGCCACGTGAGGGCTAGCTTTCCATGCACAGCGCTGAGCCTCGGTGCTACGGGCTGGCCCTCTAGTACGTTTAATACAACACGTGTATCTACAAGACTCGCAGTCTACACTTGGTACAGTCACGCGTGGGCACTGTGTAATCATCTGATTTATTACGGGTTAGAGAGATACATACAAAAAGTTTCCGTGCGTTGAATTTTCTCTCTGACTCTCCAAAGGCAAGGTACTGTATTTTTATCTGTTCAGATTACAGGTTTTGCTGGAATTAGAGACAGGCAGCATACGGACATGTGCTGTTGCTGGTGGTGAGTGTGCATAGCTACAGAACGCAGGGCTTTTCTGATCATCTAAAGCATGTATTGTCATCACGCGAAAACCAGCTTTCAGTTGCTCTTGGTGAGAACTGTTCTATAAGAGGCCTCCGAGTCGGCGACCCCCAAGGCCACACCTCTTCAGTGATCTCTGTGTAGTGGTGACTCCACAGAATGGCTTGGGAAATGTATAAATGTATGTGTATTCTTCTAAAAGTCACAGTAAGTAGGTGGCTGTGGCCAGTCAGGTTTTAAACGTCTGCTATCAATTAAAAGGAAAGAAATTCCTGAATTTATTAAATAGTCTCCCATTTGGGTACAGAAAAACAGATCTGTTTCTGCCATACCTGCCAATAGCCAGGAGGAAAGGGCATGAAAGAAAACAGGCACTGGCCTCAAGAGGGGGGAGAGAACCAGAAGCTGGCATGATGATAAGGCACTGGACTCCCAATGGCCAACCACAGTTCGAATCCCAGACCTGGCGGTTTGTTTTCTCACCCACTTTCTCTTTCTCTCTCTCTCGCTCTCTCTCTCTCTCCCTCCCCCTCTCTCTCTCCCTCTCTCTCGTCCAGGTAACCTACAGCAAACTATAAAAATAAAAAAAAAAAACAAGAAAGAATATTAAATAAATAATTCTTAAAAAAAAGAAAAAAATCTTACCACCACCCCATATTTTTTATTGGAAAAATAAAATTTGTTTTCCAGTAAGATATTTCATTTTAAAAAAAAATCTGTTTCTACTCAAGGCTAGAGTTCTATTTATTTTTAAATGAGGCACACGAAACCTCCCAAGTGCAGCTCAGATTTACATCTGGCTAACCCTCCGAATGTGTCTGACCCAATTCATGCTGTTTACTTCTAATGAGTCCTGTGATTTTTTTTGGAAAACACGTGTGAGAGAGAGCAAATTAACCACTGCGGGTCAGCAGCAAGCAAGAGCTGGCCTGGGAATCTCGTGTGAACGAATCCTGCAAGTCAATTTCTAATCGCACTTGCCAGAAACTTGGGAGGAAGAGGTGATAAACCCTGCCAAGAAAATCAGTCCTAGAACTCCTTCCCTTCCTTTTTCCATGGGCTATTTCAACACTCGGCCAGCAAATACAGCTCAACCTCTCCTTTCCCTAACTTCAGAGACTGCAAGGAAGCCTCCGGTCCCGTTGCTGCTCTGAGAAAAATTAAAAGCCTCACACTGCAAAATGTAATATCAGCCTCTCCAAGTTCCTGTCCCGCAGCTACGTCCACTTACATGAAAGAGAGCGAGAGGCGAGAAGGCATGTCATTTGTCTGTGACAGGAACGTATAATCTGCCAAGATGCCTATAGGTAAGTAGACAAATCCTAATGGAATTTCCTTACGTAGCCTGAAACTGGCCAGAAGTTTTATAGAAAGGGGCAGCACCATCAGAAACCAAAACAACAGACACAAAAGCTAGAGGTGGCAGGGAAAAAGCTCCCCAACAGCAGGTCCCTGGGTTGCACTGTCGCAGAACCACCAAGGCTGAAGGACTGACTCCTCGGAGGTTAAGGCCCAGGAGGCCGCACACTCGCGGGACATTTTCGTCTTATTTCCCAACCGAACCCCCAAGCACATGCCTTTACTGGTGGTTCTAAAGTATGACCGCAATTAGAATCGTCCAGAGCCTTTAAACCATTCTAGTGTGGTACCACCCACTCGCAACCCAATCGAAACCAGAGGCTCTTGGGGGTCAAGCCAAGGCATCTGAACCAGGGGCTTTCAGAATCCCCTCAGGTGATTCAACTGAGCGCCAATAGTTGAGAACCACTGCTTTAGAGAAATGGTCTTCAGAGATTCAAAACGAAACAAAACGAAAATGAGAACAAGCAGCCGCAGCTCATCTCCCTACCAAATACACCCAGCTCTCCAACGTCTCCCAGCCAGTCCTGTCCCAGGAAGTCACAGCCACCACGTCCACGCACTGCTCCCATGCACGTTCATGACACAGGATGCAGGCTGCGTTCGCTGCCCTGCCCAGGTGGGCCTGGGAGCGGCTTGCTACAGGCCCCAGATGCCAAGGAAGGGCTGGCAGCCAGCATGGTGATCCGGGGTGTACAAGCATCCTGTTTCCGAGCGAGTCGGCCTAACTTGCAAACATAAACACAAAGGCAAGCACAAACCGGGCGTGTAGAGCACAGCATTCTGGTTTTCTTTAGACCAGTTGTTCTCTTCAGGCTTCTGTGTGTGAGAACCACCTAAAGGGCTCGTTAGATGCTCTACTCTCAGCCCAGCACAGGGGTACATGCTGCTAAGACACTGTTGCTCTGCACACGGGGACAACATGGAAGCCCCGGGTTTGATTCCCAGTCCCACCTCAAGAGCCGGGCATGGTGGTGTGTGCTCTCGGCACCTCGGGAGGTGCAGCATTGGGATCGTGAGCTCAAGGCTGGCCTGGTCAGCAGACAGGGGGCACCAGCAGGTAGCGTGGTAGGTAAGAAATCGGACTCTCCCAGGGCCGACTGCAGTTTGAGACCCAGACCTGGTAGCTGGAAAATCACCCTGGGCACATGTGCATGTGTGCCCAAATTCCTGAGAGGAGTGGAGAAGAGAGTGAGGCGTGGCCATACCCCGTGAGGGGTGATTTCTCACTTTCCTTGTCTCTGTCTCTTTTGGATGAATGCATAAACCCAACAGTAAAACCTAAAAAATATTTTAAATGAATTAAAAATTGTAATGAATTAAAGTTTAAAAAGCCAGGAATGATGGTGCAGGTCCCTAGCGCCAGGTGTAACTCGGGCAGGAGGTCCTGTCTTAAAAAAACGACTTCACTCCCAGTTTCACCACATCAGTGAGGCTGGGCCAGGGTCCAATCTGTAACTCAGACACGCTCCCAGGTGACAGTGACACTGCTGGTCTCGGCGCCACACCTTGAGAACAGCTTCCCTGACCTAACCTCCTGACACCTCCGAACATCTGAACCACCAGACGGAAATGTGTCTTAATAGCATCTCTCTCTACAATGAGGACAGAGAACATTGGCCAGACACGAAGTATAAAGAAACACCGCCCACCACTGCTGTAAGTGCAGGAAGTGCATTCTCATCTGTAAGAGATACATATTGAGGGACCAGTAGCTGACATAATGGTTACATCACTGGACTCCCACGTAGTCGACCATGGTTCGAGTCCTGGACCCAGCAGCTTAAATCTAACACAGGGCATGTGTGCATGTGTGCCCGAAATCCCTAGGGGAGAATGGAGGAGAAAGGACTGTGGTATGGCCATCCTCCCAGGGGACAATTTCTTGCTTTCTGTCTCTCTGGCGAGTGCACGTGCCCTATAGCAAAAGCTCTTTGTTTCTAAAAAGAAAAAAAGAGAAAGAAAGAGAGAGATACATGTTGAAAACAAGTTAAAAACCTGTGGCTAGAAGTGGCATGGCCTGGAGACCCAGCCTTCCCACTCAGAGAGAAACCCGGTCCTGAAGTTGAGGCTCACCCTCCTGGGCGTGTTTCACATCACTATCATGTGCATGTTGGGGGGTCTTCCAACGGCTCATGGACAACGCATGTTACGAGAAAATGATGCCTGGATTTCAACATATTTTGCATCAAAATAAACATATACTTTAATTTCATTTTCCCATGAACTTAGTGAAGTACTGTCATATGAATAAATAAAATAAAAAATATGATTTAAAGCAATTGCATAAATTGAAAATAAACACACACACCAACGGAGAGCAGAGGCATAAGGGCCATCAGAAGGCTGATGCACCCCAGGAAAGAGAGTGGGTAGGAGGCAGGTTGTAGCCCAAAGGGTTCAGGGTGATCCTTCAGCCAGAAAGGCTCTTACCTGGATACGCTGGGTCTGACGGCTTCTGCAGTCACCTGCAAGGACTGAGAGAGAAAGGAAACTGAGTCAAAAGTTGCAAGAGCCAACCGGAAGACATAATGGGGTAAGCTTCCATCTGCCTTGGAGGTTCTTAGTGGAACATTTGGAACGTTGACTTTTTATCGGACTTTACTATTAAAGACAGTGGCACTCAACTGTTCTCCAGTGTCCCAGGGCTTGGCTGCAGGGAGCCAGGTCCTCATCACACCCAGAATAACACTGCATGTGCTCAGTGGGGCTGGTTTTAGCCCCCACCCTGCTTCTATTTTAAGCATTGCAAGCAAGTCATGACGTCTCCGGACCAAGATGAAAGGGTCTGAGTGTTCTCCAAGGACTCTCAAGGGTATTATTACATCATTTTCATCATATGTCAACTAGCGATTGCATGGTTACTAGTCCTGGGACGTCACAGAAGAAGGAAAAAGCTAGCACGAATACATACGCTAGGCCCTGAGTAGCTCTTTCCTGTCCCTCGCGTCACTCAGCCAATAAAGGGATTCTGAGAGCAGCAAAGTCAGGCCATCAATGTTCAGTGGCCTGCCTGAGGCCACAGATCAAAACCCGGCCATCAAACCCCAGCACTGGCTGGCCAAGCCCAAGGAAGAGGTCCTTCCCTGTACACCACAGGCCAGGCACTGAGGCCAGCCCAGTGCTGGTGCAGCCACCTGAAAGCCACAGTGAATACGACTCCAGGGTGGAAAAAGAAGTGCAAGACTATATCAGAGGTCAAGAAGGCTTTCTGTGGGGACCAGCACTTGGCGTGGTGGTTAGGGCACTGGGCACTCCCACATGGCCAACCACGGTTCAAGTCCCGGACCTGGTGGCTTGCTTTCTTACTTTCCCTCTCTCGCTGTGTCTCTCTCTGGTCAAATTAAATGAATAAATAAATAAAATAGAATAAAATAATTAATTCTTTAAAATATGGATCTTAAAAAAAAATAAAAAAGGCTTTCTGTGCCCCAACTCATTGAAAATAACAGTCACGACCACGCAGTTCCAAACAGCACGCTATGACCTGCCATGACAAGACAAGACGGGAGCTTGGAAGTTTGACTCTCCCTTAAAAGTTTTAAAGGCTACACCCCCAAACTGAATTTCTACTCACCTGGTCCCAATAGCAAGCCTCTTTACAATTCATGAAAGGTTCAACTACGTCACATAAAGTGGCCTCTTTTTTCTTTCTTTCTTTCTTTAAGGACAAACTATTGTCTGGGGATTAGAAATGCACTTCGTCTTAGGGCCAGGCCGTGAAGCCGCTTCAGAAGGTGAACATGATGCAGCAAACAGCAACTGGCGAGCTCCCGGGCTCAAGGTCCTCTCTCTCCATGGAGGGAGCACTTCACTGGTGGAGCGCGGTCGTCCACTGAGTCACATGGTAACAAAACCTATCAGGTAGATGAGTGGTCTGATCCAGGACACAGCTGCTCGGCTCGGTCCAGGCTCGAAATAATTCAGCATTATCACCCTCCCCCACTAAGTACAGTTAGTTTTACGGGAGGGAGAGAATAAGCGTGGATAAATAACATGGCCGCCACACGCCATGACGGCGGAGAACGCCAACTGTGCCCAGGGCACCAACTGCTCCGAGTTCCCACTGACCTCAAGGTGCTAATGAGGGAGTTATGCTAAGACTGCTAGAAGGCATCCCACACCCACTCAGCCTAACCCGTTCCAGACGCGGCTCCCACAGCACCGCAGGGGGGCCTGGCTAATTGGGCTGTGTGGAACACGTGGCCTGAAATCGGCCACAGCACCGTGCATCCCCCGGCCACACCGCACCCACACCCACACACACTTTCCCGCCTGTTCTCCACGCAGATTTTAGGGTTTTTTAAATCTATATAGGCGCAATAAATGTAGCTTTTAAAATTACAGTGCAGCTTGTATGACGGTTTTAAAGGGCAAAAAGAAAACAGGTAAGGATGGTTTGTGTAAGCACACATGGGGGAGACGGGTGGTAATGACCAGAGACACAGACAACAGACACCTGGGGAAGAGAGACCCTCTAATCACATTAGCTTGCAGATCTGAAGGGGGGGTGGGGTTTGCAGGATTTCCCTTTACACACAGCAACTTCAAAAAAATCCCCATTTTCTTAGCATGTCTTTATATAGGAAAGCCTGTGTGCCTTTGAAGCCTCAACACAAAACAAACAAGAGTCTTTACAAGTTCTGCCTGGCCACCCAGGGAGAAGCAAATAGTGTTTTTTTCTCCAGAAGGCCACCCCAGGATACCACGAACAGAAAGGAAAAGGGGGAATTACCCGCGTAACCCTCATGTGCTTTTGCAGAGCATTTACTACACTATTTTCATCTAAGTAATTCGTATATTTTTAGGCAAGCGAAAAAAGACCTAATGACTCACTTATTGCACAGAAGCAGTTTTGAAATAGCAGAAAATATGTTAAAAGCTAAGAAATACCAGAAAGAAGGAAGATGAGGGAGTTTTATCAGAATGGCAAGAATTGAGTCGGGGCTTTTACAGGTGCCAAGGTTCACAATGCGAGGATGGCGGGGGGCCAGGAAAGCCATGTTCCTCAGTACAGAAACTTGGGACCAGAAGTTGGTGTAATGTTATGTTTCTGGAATCTCACGTAGCCAAGCGAGGTTTGAGTCCCAGACCCGGCGGCTTGAAACTCACATCGGGTACAAGTGTATGTGCGTGCCCAAAATCCCGAGAGGAGAACAGAGAAGAAGGGATTGCGGTGTGGCCATCCCCCTGGGGGTGATTTCTCATTTCTGTCTCTCGCCATATCACCAGAGAGCACACATGCCCTATAGCAAAAATCTAAGGGACAAGAAAGGAAAAAGAGTAAAAAGCTCCAGGCTGGGAAGGGGGAGGCCGGCGGAGGGGAGTTTCCTGAGCATCACAGGGGTGAGCTTAGGGGCAGGGAGGCATTTAGAACCATCAGCAGGTCTTACGGTCACTCTCAGGGCGGGTGGCATCTCTGCACACATTCTCCACTTGGGCCAAACGAAGACCAACTCCAGTAGCTGGACAATTAGGAGCCCCTTCTGCCAACCTCGCGCTGGCTCCCCAGCTGTCTCCATACGACCAGTGGCCAGCCGCCCTGCCTCGCCCTAAGCCCTGGCATTTTCACCCAGTCCCACCAGCTCACCAGCAGTTTCCTGCCACCCTCACCTCCCTAGTGACGCCAACGCTTTTCTTCATTCGTGACAGCACATGCAGACGTGGGCTAGGGAAACGGCAGAGCACGCTCACAAGCCCTCCACCCCCGCTCTGGGTCCTGGGCACTCCCACGTATGCCCGCATGCCTCCGGGACTGGGATTCAAACTCCCTCACCTTCCTTCCTTCCAGGCCAACCTGGACCTACCTAGCAGGGACTCAGACAACAGTCACCGCGTGGCTGCCAGCACTCCGTTGGGAGGGCCGCTGTTCACATCACAGCTCCCCAACCCCATTGAGACAGAGGATGAGACGGGGTGGCCAGGCTGCCGCATTTCCGTCTGCCACTGTAGGTCCAGGCGGGGCCTGCTGCTTCATCTCCTCTCCTGCCTCAGTGTCTCCACTAACGATGGAAATTAAGGGAGCAGTGTTCAGCACTGGGCCCTCAGTGATTGGGAAGGAGGATCAGCTAAACGAGGTCCTGAGAGTCCTTGGCTCTGCTTGCAGCTGAATCCCACCTTCCTTAACCCCTGCAAGCAAGATCACTTCCCCTTGTCTAAATCCCATCACAGCCCTGGGGCCAGCAGGTGGTGTGGTGGTTAGGTGCTGAATCCTCACGTGGCCATCCACAGATATAGTCCCAGACCTGCCGACTTGAGAGGAGAATGGAGGAGAAGGGATTGTGGCATGGCCACCCCCTGGGGGTGATTTCTCACTCTCCCTGTCTCTCCCCATCTCTCTCAGCCAAGTACATGTGTGTCTATGGCAAACACCTGAAAACGAATCCATCACACCCCACTTACAGCTGTGCTGGGCCCCGGCCATGTCCATGCCTCTGTGTCAACACAACTCCCACCCTGTATGCTCGGGGGCAGGCCCAGGACGGACCATGCCTGTATCCTGCCCCATGTTTGCACATAACCCGACTGGAGGGAACCTTTCAACAACCCACACAGAACTCACCCTGTAGACAAGGACAACAGTCCAAGCGAGGTGAAGAAATCCACCCCATTCACAGTGAAGATGCTTCTCCTACGTAACAAGGTGAGTGGATAAAGGGGTGTGGGGGGGTCAACGGTGTGTGTGTGTTGGGGAGGATGGACAGGCAGACATGGGACAGACAACCACTATACCGCAGGCAAGATGGCGTCTCCCCCCAACCCCTAGGGGATAGTACCCAGACCTGCTGCGTAATGGCCAGCTCCCCACTGCTTCTTCACTACTAAGCATTTTCATTTTCATTTTCATTTTTTTTTTCAGTGCCAGAGGGCATGTGTGTGTGTGCCAGAGAGAAAGCGCGCTCAGCCCAGGGCACCTGTTCGTCCCCTGTCCTGCACTCCTCCTGTCCAGCTGATCCTGGCCACACACACAGCTTCAGTGGTTTTCACGCCTCGGGGAGTGGGATTCAGACTGCAGTCGGCCATGTGGAATCGGTCCCTAATGCACAGCGCTGCACTGCTATGCCAAGGGGCTGGTCCTACTAAAACTGTTTAAGTGCCTTTTCTCTTTCTTACATTTTAAAGAAAATGTAATACTTTTATCAAATCCAGACCACCTCACCCCCCCTGGGGTGCACCCTCCTGCCGGGGTTTCAGTGAATGGCAGGACCGTGAGCCAGTCATGTGCCCACCCCCTTCCGCCCCCGCCGAGAGGCCACAGAGGACCATTCCGTGAAGCACCCTGCGCAATGTCACCGTCTGCCCCTCCAGTCGGCCACCTCCATCTGTCCCTGCATTTACTCAGTGAAGTGCAGCCCCGGCATGATAAACCCCATTGCAGACAGAATGCGGGGAATCGTGGAAAGGCAGATTGCAGAGCGCGTGGCAACATGCGGGCTTGAAGGTTTGGGGTCTCGGAGCCCCTTTGCCATCACTCTCCATGACCCGGGAAACCTGCAGATCTTCCTGATGGAGGGAAGCCCGCTCTAGGACCTGAAACCCAGGAGCATCTCCCTGCAGGGACCAGCCTCAGAAAACTGTCGCTTCTCTGTCCCACGCTGGAAAACGCCGCCTCCTTCCACATCTCTCGGAACTTCTCAAGGGCCTGGAAACTGGGTCTGGGTGACTCACCAAACAGGAAACGCACCGGGACTGCAGAAGCGCTTTCAGGAGCAAGTGGGCACAACCGAGGAGGTGCACCGGGCCAACGGCCTGGGCGGGCTGACCGCTCCTCTCCCCGAGGGCTCCAGACCGTACTGCGGGGACTCTGTGAGGCCCTGCCCCGAGCTCCATCCAGTTGGCTATGATGATGGCTCAGCTGTCCCTTCTGCAGGAGTCCTCCTGGCCACCCCATGGGCCCCCCCATCCAAATCAGCACTGGCTGGACCAGCAGGTGGCTTAGCGTTAAATCGCTGGACTCCCACTTAGGCCACAATGGTTCGAGTCCTGGACCCAGCGGCTTAAGACTCACACTTAAAACTCACACCAGGTACGTATGTGCCCAAATCCCGAGAGGAGAATAGAGGAGAAGGGACTGTGGTGTGGCCATCACCCCGGGAGGGGGCGGATTTCTCGTTTTCTGCCTGTCTTTCCCATGAGTGCACACACCCTATAGCAAAAATCTCTCTTTAAAAAAAAAAATGCAAAAACAAACTGGCACTGGCAGGATTTCTCTCTGCACTCTGCTTGACTTCACAGCACTGTGACTTGGCATGAAACGTATCTTTATTATTACTGCTAGTATTGCCAGTCTTCCTTGCCAACAGATAATGCTTGTCTCGAGCAGTGCCTGTTCCCTTCCCTGGAACCCCAGTGCCAGAGAGAGGGAGAGAGGGAGAGAGGGAGAGAGACGGTGAGAAGAAAAGTGAGGAACCACCTTCCAGGGGGAATGGCCATACCACAGTCCCTTCTCTTACCTTGTTCTCTCAGGATTTGGGGCGTGCATACACTTGTGCCCAGAACGATTTTCAAGCCACCAGGTCCAGGACTAGAACCACGGTCGGCCATGTGCGAGTCCAGCACCTTAACCACCACACCACCTGCTGGCCCTGATAGTTCAGTTTTCTAAATCTGACCACCAGGGGAACTCAGGGCGCATGCCCACCAAGCAGCAGGTCTGGCTTTGAGAACAAAGAGCTGCACATTTCATAAGCCCCCAGGAGTCTAGGGAGCCCTCTGGGCTCAAGTTCCATCCCCCAGTGCAAGCGAGAAATGGATTTCTAAACCACGAAGCCACCTCTTCCTGAAGAATGTCCTCTTTCCTCCTTTCCCAATACGCCAGGGGTTGTTTTTGCAGCCCTGAAGTAGCATTGTCTCATGTGGGACATGGCCAGCTGGAGCACAATCAATACCTGAACCGTGTCTTACTAACACACATTAAGTAATTGTGTCCCCGGATGCATAGGCCGTCAACATCACTTCACCCGAGGAAACGTGCCAGTGCAAAAAAATATTACAAGGAGACTCGAAATGAGGCACTATGATTTTCTTCCTTTCAGTAAATGAATATGTAAAAAGTTCATTTTTCTTCCAGGCATATCTATCCTTGCATTTTAAAATACAGTAAGCCCAGAATTATTGTAGTCTGGAAAATAAAAATATCTGGGCTTTTCTTGTAGGAAAGTTCAAATGGTAGGAGAACATTTGATATTTTCAGTGTTCCTGAAGATCAGAAGGACTTTCAGAATAATGCATTTTTCCCCTCCACAAAGGGCATCTATAAGGCTTAATCTGCTGAAAAGAATCATTCTGACAGTCTTAATGTATTCTTTTCAGGGAAGCCCTGTTCAGAGAATTCCACAGGGAAAAAAGTCAGTTCCCCAGGAAAGCACCAATCTCAACAATTATGGCTCCTGGTAAATAGATGAGCCCAGAGTACATTCAATATATTGTGGATATTAGAGCGAGGAAGGAAATAGGAGTGATGATCCCGAATATGACATATTTTTCACAGTCCCTTGATGGCCAGTATTAAAACAAATATTTGAAAGATTTGCTCATCTTTCAAAGAACATCTCCCAGGAAAGCCAGTTTCAGATTTCTGCTGTAAGGAAAAGAAAGATAAAGAAAGAAAGAAAGAAAGAAAGAAAGAAAGAAAGAAAGAAAGAAAGAAAGAAAGAAAGAAAGAAAGAAAGAAAGATCGAGAGAGAGAGAAAGAGGGAGGGAGGGAGGAAGGGAGGAAGGGAGGGAGGGAGGAATTTCTTAGGAGAAAATATTCAATTGCATCAGTGTTGAAACCGAGAACAATCCCCCCAATAATAAGAATAATTGTACTGTGATATTACTGTGACGAGGCACCTTTCGTCCAGGACTGAGAATGTGTGTAAACATTGTCTCATGCAGGAGTAATTCTGCCAGGGAATGACCATACACAGGACGGCAGGGACTCGTCCCAGGTCACTGGTCTGTGTGGATGAGAGACCGAGGTGCAGAATACTTGATTGTGGTCTGCCCATCTAACCTCCTGGCCCCCCGACTTTCGATGAATCATTTGGAGAATTTCATTACAGGGTAATTTTGAAGGAAACCCGTATTAGCTCTTCTATTAAATTCTGGTTTTGCTCTTTTCTCTGTTTCTATAACCCCATGGCACAATGAAGATACAGGAGAATTCAAGGACATTCCTACAGTGTCTGCCTGGAATCAATCTCTCTCTCTCTCTCTCTCTCCCCTCTCTGTCTCTTTTCTAGGTTCTTCCACCAAGAGACAGAAAGCAAAGCTTCCTCAAACACTGGTTTTATCACTGATCATTTCCTGCAGGACAGGAAGCAAGATGGCTCCCCACTGTCTATGGGAATATTTAACGTTCTCCATCGTAGGCCTCACGCTCTTGTCACTTCTCCCAACTCAGAATAGCACCTGTCCTCGCTGTTCTCCTGACGGGTCTGCTCATGCTGTAACTGCCTCTTTCTAGAAAGCTCCTCTCATTTCTATTTGCCTGGGGTCCCTAAAGTCGTACTCTCTGATGAGGGCCGACAGAAGGCGTCGTGATTAAAGTTTTGCCCTCCCACGTGGCTGATCGCCATTGCAATCCTGGACCTGGTGGCTTGAAAATCACACCGAGTGTGTGTAGGGGCAGGCCCCAAATCTTGAGAGGAGAATGGAGGAGAAAGGATTGCAGTGTGGCCATCCCCCAGAAGGTGATTTCTCACTTTCCTTCTCTTTGTCTCTCTCTAGCAGGCACATAAACCCTATGATATATTTTTTTTTTAAATTAATCTGTCTTCAAGGTATTAGAGCTGAAAAGACCCATGGAATCCACTCTGTCCCACCCTGCCATGCCCTCCCCTCCACAAGGCGCCGTGAGCACACCTGACTTCCCAAGAATCCACTCGTCTGAAACAGTGTCCCGGCAAGCTTAAAATTGTGAGAAAACTCTTTTTTTTAAAGAATTATTTTATTTAACTTTATTTATTTTAATTTGACTAGAGAAGGACAGTTTGAGAAAGAGAGAGACTGAAGTAAAGTGAGAAAGCAAGCCACCAGGTCCAGGACTCAAACTGTGGTTGGCTACGTGGGAGTCCAGCGCCTTTAAGCACCAGGTGCCCTACTGGCCCAGAATTGTGAGAGAACTCTTATTTGAGCTCACTGGACACCTCCCCACCAGACCCAATTCCACACCCTACAGTGAGCTGTAACAGCAATGCATTCTGTAACAAAACGACCCCTGCAACACTGGAGAACAACCATGTCCTCCACCTTCTCAGATCCACGCCCTTCTCAGGTCTACGCCAAGGCCCTTCCACCATTCCCCTTGGGACTGAGAGACCCTTTGCTTTCCGAGAACCTCTAATTTGGTGCCCCTATCACTCATCGCGCACACGGAGAAAAGGATAACATGTATACAGCAGACTGGGAGACTAGACAAGAGTTTGGGGCAGCTGGGGGTGCCAAGCTCAGGCCTCAGCACAGGGTCGTGGGGTCTGACGTCTAGCACGCCTGTAAGGTATGTGTCGTACCCAACTGGGAAGCTCCACACCCACTGTATTAGCTACTCTTGTTCTCGAACCTACCTTGGTACACACAGAATCAGTCACTTGCTACTGGAAAGGCCAATCTCTGTACCACAAGATTTGTTAACAAGAAAGGCTTTACCACAGGTGACGTCAACCAGGAGAGAGCTAGATTTACTCAAGAGACGACTTCAGGCTTTTATAGGGAAATAATTTCCACCCAAGGCCTCAACCAAGTATGTGTATGCAAATGAAGAACTGAAACTTGTGATTGGTTGATTTAAGCAGCAATCCCATTGGTCCATTATGGAAAGTGGCACCGTTCTGATTGGCTGCTTTGCCACAGCGAGCGTCCACACCCCTTCCCTGCAGTGGGTGTCAGCCCTCAGTCACTCAGCCTCCCCCCCAGTCCCTGCGTTGTCAAGCAAAAGCACAAAACAGCGGTCATTGCCAGGTCTCTCCCAACAGGCGGTTCTGGACAGGTACAGTCTCTTAAAATTGAACACATGCACAGCCTACCTCAAATGCAATGCATTTCACCAAACCCTCCTCCATGACTAAGGCCAAAGCTCATTTTTCTCTCCCTGTTTGTACAGTAGATAATATCTGCTTGAACTAAATTTGACATATAATAATATAATACAATAATATAATATAATCATGACATCTGGTTACGTTGTTTAAATCATTTTATGTATTACTGTTATTTTTACTTAAGTCAGGTTCTTACTGTCTGGCCCACACTGGCCTCAAGCTGGCAATCCTATCTAGCCCCAGTGTCCTGAATAGCTGGAATTACAGGCAGGCCCTGCAGGATGGTATATGTTTTAGGAT
This sequence comes from Tupaia belangeri chinensis, assembly GCF_000334495.1. NCBI lineage: Eukaryota > Metazoa > Chordata > Mammalia > Scandentia > Tupaiidae > Tupaia > Tupaia belangeri. The sequence continues at coordinate 1,905,420 of NW_006159611.1, read as the reverse complement.
TGTCTTAAGCGAGCATCTTAATTCTTTTTTTTTTTTTTGGAGAGGTTTTCACTATAGGGCGTGTGCGCTCGCCAAACAGACAGAGAGAGAGACATAAAGACAGAAAGCGAGAAATCACCCCCCAGGGGGGTTTGGTCACGCCACAATCCCTTCTCCTCCATTCTCCTCTCGGGATCTTGGGCACGCACGCACATGCGCCTGCGTGAGTTTTAAGCCACCGGGTCCAGGATGCGAACCACGGTCGACTACGTGGGAGTCCAGCAACATAGCCATTATGTTAACTGCTGGCTCCCTTGATTCATTTTTGTGATGGAAACTAGGGGCCATGTTTCCATTCTGCCTGAAAGAGCTCAGCACAGGCTAAGCGCATAGTAGGGCCTCCAGAAAACATTTTCTGAACCAGACTGTGCAGCCTACAGGGAAGCCATGGCTTAGAGGCTGAAGTCTGGTTTAAAAGCTCTAAACCTCACCTGAAGAGGAAGTTTATCATTCTGCTTATTCACACAGAGTCTAAACAATGACACAGACTTTCAAGCTGGAAAACTCAGCACAAATAAACACGCCCAGACAAGTCCAGATTGGAAGGGTGGCCGTGGCATTCCTTCTCCTATCTGCGTTATTAAGCCCAGACACTCACCACTCCAGTTATAAACACTGTTAAGTGGCGTTGCATAGTTTTATTTAAAGCTATGTTTGCTTTCAGATTAGACTTTAACTTTAATAAATTTCCCATCAGAATATGGTTAAGAGAGGAGAATATTTTGATTTAAGCGTTATTTCAAGTATGAAACTCAAGCTGTGTTCGTTAAAACAGGCTCTAGTTATAATTCAGTTTCACAGTAAGGTCAAGACTCTTAGATCCCCTAATCCTTCTCCTCCTCCAGGGCTGAAATGCCTGGGAATTTGATAAATTTACATATTCTCCCTTGACCACAAAGCTGTCCCAGGGCCCCCGCCAAACTCTGGCCCCACTCTTGTGGATTCAGGCTGACTTTTCTCTGCACCACTCAACTCAGACTCCCCCTTCAAGGGAGACTTAGAGCTAAGGAAACAACCTGTCCCTGAAAGAGATGGGACCCTCCTTTCCTGCAGAAGGGACCTTCCTTTTTCCCCTTCTCTCACTGCCCGAGGAGCAAGCCTGCCTGTACATTTGAAACTCGGATAGATGAAAAAGTCAGCACTGGTCCCTCCGGACTTGATCCATTTTTAAGCGAGCTCTGAGAACTTGGCCACTTTACAGATCCTCTAAGAATGAAATATGAGGAGAGAAAAGGAAGTTTGATACATGCAGAGAAACAGATCTGGGGCTGGGAAAAGCTAAGAGAAGAGCCATATTAAGACAGGGTGCATAATACAAACTTAATTGACGGATACTGCCCCTGAGGAGTACAGACTGGCTTGTCCATTAAGGTTTGAAAGTTGAACAGTTAATATCAACTTGCCATTTTATGCAAAAGTATCTTGTGGCCACGGATAGGCTGAAGGCTTTGGTGCTGCCTTAACTCATCCCAACACTCATTCTTTCTGCTCTGCCTATGTAACAGTTTAGAATAAGGGGAAAAGTAGTTTTACATGGGAGGTAAAATAGAAGGTAAAAATAACTCCACTGTGCAACAGACCAAGTTTACCCTTCTTATATTTAAGAATCCCAGGGAATCCCGAGGTGGGGGAAGGTGATAATTCAGGGATAACCCTGGGAACACAGACAGAGCAGGTAGGGGAAAATATTCAATCAGATCTTCAAAGGAAAAAGAAACCCCAACTCCAGGTCCATTCCTGAAGCTGGCATTTCCACGCAAATCTATGCTGTGTGTTACCAACCAAGATTACTCTGCAGTACCTCCAGGCCATGAGTGTGGTCAGTACCGAGGACTCTACTGAGTGCCTTCTGAAGCATGAAGGGTGGCCCAGCCATGGTACTCCACGTGGGAGGACTCTGCTGTGTGAGGCTGGGGCCACGAGGGAGGACCAGGTTCGGATCCTGAGCCAACCATAACAGGCTGGTGCTGCCGTAAGTGCAGTCCTACCTAAGTGGGAGGTTGGGGTGGGTGGACTGTAAGAGCAAGACCCTGTCAAAAAATCTCTCTCTCTCTCTCTCTCTCTCTCTCTCTCTCTCTCTCCCTCTCCTCCTCCCCCACACACAGTCCTTCACTCACACATGCACTTTCTCTCCCTTCCTCAATGAAAACAAAAAGTCTACTACAGTTAAGGGTAGATAGTGTAGAGACAAGAAAAACTGTTTAACCCACACTAATGGAAGCAACAGATAACTAAAAAATGAAACCGCAATCTCCACTATTCATACCACTTTTAAAACTCAAATAGACAATCTGGAAGAAATAAAAATAACATCAGATTAACACTTAATTCTGTGGTGGACACTTAGGTGCCTACTAAATTGTCATTAAGTGAACAATTGATTTCTTTTTTTTTTTTTGGAGAGGTTTTCGCTATAGGGCGCATGCGCTCGCCAGACAGACAGAGAGAGAGAGAGAGACAGAAAGCAAGAAATCACCCCCCAGGGGGGATGGTCACGCCGCAATCCCTTCTCCTCTATTCTCCTCTCGGGATCTTGGGCACGCACACATACACGCCTAGCGTGAGTTTTAAGCCACCGGGTCCGGGACGTGAACCGTGGTCGACTACATGGGAGTCCAGCGACATAGCCATTACGCTAACTGCTGGTTCCCAACAATTGATTTCTTAAAAACACCAGGATTTCCTAAATGAAAATAGTAAATTGCAGAGTATCTTCTGGTAGGTAAGGGATGTAGGAAAAGAGAAATCAAAATGATATTACTCCTCGAATTGCCCACAAGACCATGACCAAAGGAGAGTCTAACACAAGGAATAACATTTCTTGATTCATCATATGTATGCTGTATTTCTTTCAAAGTAATAGATTCTGTAATCTGTTGCATCATCCCTGCGAAATTGATATGGTTTGGCAGATAAGGATATTACGTAGGCCAGGCCAAAATGGTTGTGAAGCTACAGTTCTTTTGTGACAGTGTGCGAGCAGGTGTACGTGCTGTAAGATCGCACCGAGAGAAATGCTTGCAGTCAGGCTGCCTGAGTAGACACTGCTGTCTGCACAGACTTTCTGGGTGTTCATCACTCTCACATGTTCTCCGTTTCCTGTCACGACTAGCACTCGCTCCGTCTCGTTCTCCCACAATCTGTTTGTGCCGACTCTTGTCTATGAACATGGTTTATAATTTTTCATTATTTTATGGAGACTTCCTATTTCACAAGTTGATCTTGGTGCCGATATCATTTTACATTTAGAAATAAGCCAATCTATTTTAAATTACTGAGCTACAAATCCGTGGAAGTATCTCAGTTCGGGCAAGCACTTTCTAATTTTCTCAAGTTCCTCTACTTAAGAGAAATTAAATTTTTATCTTCTTATTCCCCACTGACCCATTTTAATTTTTCTTTGAAAAGCCCAGGAGTCTCACTGTCTAAGGTTGCGAGGTGTGTCTAATGCTGGCAAACCACACGAGGCCAGCTGGACTTAGGACAAAAGTATCAGACTGCAGCTGAAAATCGAAAACAGACAGAACCTTCTCCCACTAACATGATTCAAAAGGTAAGAGTAATTCTAATTCTGTAATCTAATTTCTTAGATTACAAAAGTGCCTCACGTTTGTAAGGTCCCAAATGGATGATACACACCACATTTCCTTCTCAGCAATGCTCACATTTGCCTTCCCAACACAACTTTACTCATTTTATTCATGAGAGAGACCATACACATATATGGATGCGTGAGAGAGAGAGACAGTGAGAAGGACAGGGTCTCCTCACACTGGAATCCCTTTCTCATAGCCTCCCAGCCCCAAGGGATCTTAGGCACACGTACCCAGCCTGTCTTCAGGTCAGCACGGAATTGGAACCGTTATCTGTGCTAAGCCAGTATGGCTTCCAGCACAGTTTAACACAGGGCTGCCTATACCACTAAGACTGAGGCCTGACCTTAACCCTGACCCTGACCCTGACCCTGACCCCGACCCCAACCCCGACCCCAACCCCGACCCCGACTCAAACCCTCATCCTAATCCAACACATTTTGTTAACGTTTCATATTCATTTTGATTTTGAGACCAATAATTAAAATAGGGCATAGTAGTCTTGCAGAAACCAGAGTTCAGATTACTTTCATATAATGATATTTACCTATATTGGAACAGATGAGTTTGAAATTTCTGATCCATGCAGATAATTTTTTAAAAGTTAGTATTATTATGTTTAACCAGACTAAAATGTCATGATCTTCAGAGTGCTAGAAGCAAGCAAGAACTGAACAGTCTCTGGAAACAGGACCAGAGTTTACACAAGGCTTCCAGAAGAGTGGCCCCAGTGCGCCTCGTCGTAGCACGGCAGAACAGGAGCCCTCAGTGACGCAGCTGTGACACGATGCTCCGCAAGGCTGACCCACACAGGAGGCTCAGGTTGTGTCTGGAGACCTTCCTGGACAAGGTGGTACGTGCCTGTGATCCAGGGCTGGCGGGGTGGGGCGGATTGCAGCACGGAGACCCTGCTGGGAGGGTCTCTGTCTCTCTATCTCTATCTCTTTCTCTCTGTCCTTCTCACTCCTAGAAAAACATAAATAAATAATCTAAAATCCTAGCAAAGTACATCTTGAACAGAAGACACCCCGGCAAGCAGGCTTCCTCAGAGGTCTCCAGAACTCAAAACATGCACAGAGCCCTGAGTGAGATGGGGAGGAGGGTCCGCTATGAATATGAAGAACGCTGCCCAGCAGTGCTGGACAGGCAGGCATGAAGGGCCACGGAGCCACCAGTGGGGGGCTCCTCCGTGAGGATAAAGGACAGCCCCAGCTGCGGTGGATTCAGCACAGCCGGGAAACGCCTCGTTTTGTCACTGCGCGTGACTCTGTAAAGATCAAACGCATTTGTCCTGTGGGGTGATTCTAGCCTCAGAAACATTTCTGGACAATGTTCCCTGCCCTATTGAATTCGCACACACAGATCCCTTACAGGCGGTGAAATTCTTTAAAGAAATCAAATATTAAATGCCTTCTCTAACTGTAATTTAATTATGAGAACTGATCAGTTTGGCTGCATTTTTTATAAGGAAACTCCATGAATAAATGATGATACATCCATTTTGAACCTCCAAGTATTACGCGGTCGTTCATAAGAGCAAGGAGGCTCTAGATGTTCTGGCTTGGGAAAATGATCCCCGCGTGTGGCAGAAAAGGCGAAGGGCAGAATAAGATGATAAGCAGGACATGACAGCCCTGTTCCTGCTAAAATACGAGCATAGATGTGTGTCTATTAATAGAAGAAAGGGGTATATGAGATGTATAAAAGGACACACACCATCTGCGGCTGCTGAGGCCACAGATCCACCCCAGCCTCAGCCAGCCCCGGGATGTGGGCATGTCTGAGCCCAGTGTGTGCTGCGAGGTCCAGGGACGCGAACCCAGACCCCACCACGGGCTGCGTCAGCCCCTCAGAGCAGGATGTGGCCAACACACCAGCGTTTGGCCCCTTTCTTCCTTTCCCCTTCCTGGCTTCTCTACACTGGAATTCTTGGCTGATTTCCCCATACAACCTCATTTTCAAAACTTAGGACAGCCATTTATGCTGACTAGGACATTCTCCAAAGAATCTGGAAGAATTTAGATGTGTTTCTTTTGAGGGGTTTAAAATAGTCTTAGCCTCCTACCCCCCAAAACCCCAAATCGCTGTTTTATGCCCCTTCTATTGCAGGCCCGAAGCAATCCTGAGAAGGGGACAACACCTCGGAGCAGGTTCCTGAGTTGGGGTTAAAAGGAAAACAGATAACCCTATTTCACTTCTCGTCAGTCAGGTCGTTCAGCACAGCCAACCAGATCAATTAGCACAATAGCAGCAAAAATATTTGCCTTCAATAAAGGTGCTGGCTATGAACCAGTAAAATATTTACGAGGCCGTAAAAATGCATATTACTGCGAGTTTTGTTTCCTTAGCAGGCAACAATTTCGAGACACTCGTTCCTCATTATCGGAACAATAACCACCCAGCTGAACAGCTCACACACAGCCCTGTGCCAATATTTAGTCACTAAATTATGCTGGATCATTTTACACTAGAATTATGCCAACATCATTGATCGTTTTTCCTTATTTCTCTCTTTCATTGAAAAAAATATACAATTTTTACTCAGAAAAAAAAATCTTCTAATGTTTACCTACTTCTGTGAGTTCCTATGTTTTAAAATAAGCCCTTTTTTACATGAGAGGTCTTCAAAAAACTCACAGAAAATGTGGGTTATTAAAAAAAAAAAAAAAAGCATGTGGGTCAACGGGTGGCATGGTGGTTAGGGTGCTGGATTCCACACGGCCGACTCCGCGTTCAAGTACTGGGCCTGCCAGCTGGAAAACGGCATCATTCGTGTGTGTGTGCATGCGTGTGTGTGTGCATGTGTGTGTGCACGCATGTGTGTGTGCATGCATGTGTGTGCGTGCGTGTGCGTGTGTGTGCGCGTGTGTGTGTGCGCGTGTGTGTGCGTGTATGTGTGTGCGCGCGTGTGTGTGCGCGTGTGTGTGTGTTTGCGCGTGTGTGTGTGCGCGCGCGCACCCAAAATTCTGAGAGTAGACTGGAGAAGAGACTGCGGTGTAGCCATCCCCCTAGGAGGTGATTTCTCACTTTCTCTCTCTCTGTCTCTCTCCCTTGAGCACAGGCATCCTATTATAAAAATTTTAAAAATAAAAGTATGCATGAATTTCAATATATTTTTGCATTAAAATGTACTTTTATTCCGTTTTTTTGTGAATTCTTTGGAGTCCTTTCATACTCAGCGACACTCAGCTAGAACCCAGAGTCAGCGCCCTCTCACTTGCAGCATACTGAATCCTACCTCTGTTCTGAGGACTGGGTTAAATGAGAATTTGCTTCCTAACAAGGCGCCTTCACCCATCTGAGGAATTCCTGCCTCATTGATTGTGCTTATCTGTTAGCTTGGCATTTAATCATAAACTCTTTCACTTCTAACTTTTTTTCTTAATTTGCCAGAGAACACGCTTTGTCGGAAAGGGACAGAGAGACAGTGAGAAAGAGAGGGAGAAAACACCCCCAAGGGATGGGGTCACACCGCAATTGCCTTTCCTCCACTTCCGTATCCTGCTGGAATTTGAGGCATGCACACACACGTCCAGTGTTTTTTTCAAGGCGTCAGGTCCAGGATTTGAGAACTGAGCAGTTGGCCATGTCGGATCCAACTCCCATAACCATTAGGGCGAGGGACCAGCCCATATGCATAACGTCAATGCTTCCAAGATCCGAAAAGTGTCTTCCCATTGGACTCTGGGCCCCACAGTTCAGGAAGGAGCAGTGACAACTTACTTTTCTCCTTTCTCTCCTTGCCACATACCAGGCACTCAGCCAAAGCTTTCATGAATGAATGAAAAAAACACGCAGGATCACACACCGTGCCGTTTGAAATGAGCTGTGGAATTAACCACCCATGTGTTCAGGTGATTTCCCACAGATGTTCCAAGGCCCCCTCGAATTATCCAGCTAATTAAAAGGAGAAATGACTAGAATGTGGAAATAACAATAAACATGAGAGACAGTCACACGTTAATCTTCATATAACACATTCAGAAATGCGACTTAATCAAACATGCTCTGGTAACATTCATACAGAAAGGTGGCCTTTGGCTTTGTTAGTTTTAGCGTTCCATAGTGGAGGTGACATGGCCAATGTATATATTCTTTTTCGAAGAAGAAGAAGAAGTTTTTGCTACAGGGCACATGCGCTCACCTGATGGTAGGAAAAGCTAGCAGTGGGGCCAGCAGGTGGCATGGAGGTTAAGACACTGGATTCCACGTGGCTGACTGCATGGTTCGAGTCCCGGACCCAACAGCTTGAAAATCATGCAGGGCACATGTATGTGTGTACCCAAAATCCCAAGAGGAGGCTAAAGAAGGGACTGTGGTATGCCATCCTCCTCAAGGGTGATTTCTCACTTTTTCTCTCTCTGCTGAGCACACACACCCTAGAGCAAAAACTTAAAAAAAGAGAAAAAAGCTAGCAGTGAAGCGGTTAAAAACTTTACTTCTGTCCTGAATTATGTTTCAAATGAATTTCAGCGTGAAGACTTAGTGTGCTCACAGAGCTATGGAATAATGCATTGGTCTAAGAACCTCTAATTCCTAATTGACGCGGTAACTATAATTGTATTTTCATAGTGTTAAGTAAGAACAGTCAGCTTATTTAAAAAAAAAAAAAAAAAGGTCCATAACATGAAATGTATTATTAAAGAAATCAACTACGATCTATTATATTGACAACACATATTTTTCTTTCTGAAAAATCACCCATCCTCACATTTAAATAATACAGGGGTGACGTGTACAACATCGATGCATTTGAAAACTTCTCCCAAGGAGAGAACACTGTGTGGTAGCATGCTCCTTCTTAGATAAGTACGCCACGCCGTTATCACTCGACGTACTAAATGCCACAGCTTTTCGGTTAAAAGTGTCGTATATACCGCATCTCGTACTAAGTCTGGAATTCACATGCTGACAAGTGGAAGCCATCTTGAAAAAGAAAAGAAATGTTCGACTGCGGTTCGTGTCCCGGACCCGGTGGCTTAAAACTCACGCCAGGCACATGTGCGTGCGTGCCCAGGATCCCGAGAGGAGAATGGAGGAGAAGGGATTGCGGCGTGACCATCCCCCCTGGGGGGTGATTTCTCGCTTTCTGTCTCTATGTCTCTCTCTGTCTGTCTGGCGAGGGCACGCGCCCTACAGTGAAAATCTCTCAAAAAAAAAAAGAAAAGAAATGAATTCGTTTTCTAGAAAACAATCATTATGGGACACAGTTACACTGAAAATAATAGCTACAGGCAAAAAGAGGGACGGGACATTTGCAGTTCGTTCAAAATTCAGCTGGCAGGCTAGCTTGTGGCACGGCAGTTAAGGTGGCTGCATCCCACATGGCCGACTGTGTTGTTCTAGTCCCTGACCTGGCAGCTTGAGAAACATGCCAGGCCCGTGTGCACGGGTGCCCCAAATCCTAAAAGGAGGGACACATGGAGGAGAGGGGAGTGTGACATGACCATGCCTCACGAGAGGTTCTGTCTCTTCTTTGTCTGTCTACCTCATTCTCCCTAGCAAGTGGTGACTTTTATTTTAAAAATAGAAAGCAGAGGGCTTTGGGAAAGGCCCAGACACGCAGGACGCAGTGACAGGAACGCTCTTCAGACCCAACCCTCTGTTTACTGAGAGACACTGCTACTCCCCGGTCAGAGAGACTCGGGCCTGCACCCCTCAGATAGCTTCCACTCCTATAAGCACTGTCCTTGTCCCCCTCCCTACCCCTCAGCACCCGCCACCACCACAGTTAAAAAGCTTGGTGTCCTTCACACACTCAGGAGACACTGAACCTAGGAGGAGAAAGAAGCTAGACGGCCCCCTCCACATCAAAGTGTGGGAAATGAAGAGCCCACGCCGCGTTTTCAGAGACGCCCAAGAGTGCTCCCCACGTGCGGGCGTCTGAGCAGGGGTTCAGGGAGACAGTCCTCCGAGACTCTATCTCTTCTCACTCCTGAAACTTTGCCAACGCACTTTGTGGGTGAATCTCTTGTCTCCATTAGCTACCAAGATGCCCTCCCTGGCAGGGCCCAGGTGAGCCCTTCGATTTCTCTGGACCTACTTCTTTTCGACAGGGAAGAAGGTAAACGATAGCGAAAGCCCCGTTTGAAGCCCCGCGTAATCCCATTACTGACTTCACAGAAGTAGGATACACCACGCTGTCTACACCCAGAGTCAAAGGCACCAAAAATGGCGTATTTATAGTACCGCGCATTCCCAAACGAAGCGCACCAACCACTAGATAATGCTGCCACCAAAATAGCTGCAAGAAAAACAAACAGGATTTCAGGGACCTCGCCCGACCCCGTTTTATAAACATTACGAAAACTCCTCCTCCGCGGAGTTGTTTAAAGCGAGACTTGGACAGACCGAAGGAGCTTTCTAGTAGTGTTTCAATCACTATTTCAAAATGCGAAGGGAGCTTCACTGAACTTATTAGTAGACTAAGGTAGGAAGGTTGAACGAGACTCCTTTCAATTGCTGAATAAAGCAATCCATGAGTTTGGGGCTCTTTTTTTTTTTTTTTTTTGAGTTTATGTATGTCATGCGCGAGGGAAAGATAAACAAGAAGACAAGCATCTTGCAAGGGTGTCTCAGGTGGTGACCCGTCCCCGTCTTTCCAGACAGCCAGGCTCCCAGGCAGGTGCGCACACATTGATGTGTATGGCTGACCTGGACTCAGGCCCCATCCTCCCTGTGGCTTCCAGCACACAGAGCGCAATGCTACTGCTGCATCGCCATGGCTGGGCCTCCTGCATGGAATTTCAACATGAGAACGTGATCACGAGCCGAAGGAGCCACCACACGACATCCAACAGGCCGACCTGCGGCCCGTCACTTGTCTCATTCGGTTTTGAAGGCGGGGACCATGTTCCAACATCCGGAGCTTTCAAACCTATGTGTCCAGTTCTGTGGCATTTTAAAATTGCCTTACTAGCACACAGTGTCACCCGCTGCATGTGGCCTGGGATGACAAACCCACACTCCCACCCCTTTCACTATGTAAGTAACACCCAACCCTATTCCATCAGAAACACTTCATTCCGGATACCTATAACATAGCCGGCAGCTGCGACATCGAAAGGAATCCTCCATTTGTCCACATGATAAAGACACTGCTGGAAGGTTAATGTGTTGGCTTTCTGCCCCTGTGTATGAAGGATTAAACACAATCAGAGAAGGAAGGAGAGAGGAAGAAAGCGATAGTAAGATGGTAGATTTTCAATCTGACTGTGGATTGCTGCACTAAAAACAAAGGATTTACACGTGCCATTTAGAAAGGTATTTAAGAAAAACCTAAACGGAGCATCCCACTAAACTGGGAAAGAATGATGCTTCCATCTTTACTATCTACTTGAATGTTTGTTCATCAACAGTAACCAAGAAAGGCCAGCCACATAGCCTAGTGGTTAAGGGGGAGCCAGCTCCCTCAGGACTAACTGTGGTTCAAATCCCAGCCCCAGCAGTTTCAAAAACATGCTGGGTACATGTGCACGCGGGCACAGAATCCTGACAGGATGGAGAAATGGAGGCGAAGGGATTGTGGCATGACCATGCCCCAATACTGGGTGCTTTCTCCCCGTGTGTGTCTTTCTATCTCTGTGTGTCTTTCTGTCTCTCTCTGATGAACACACACAACCTCTGGCAATTGGGGGACTGTTTTTTGGTTTTTGTTTTTTTAAAAAAGCTGACAAGACACAAAGTGGGAGAGAATGCCTACAGAGCACATGAAAATGCTGGTACAATGAATATATAAAGAGATCTTCCCAAAAAACAAACTGAAGTTGTCTGCTATGCAACGAAAAAACCAACACTTCATCGCTGAGAAGCGGATAAACTGCAGCACATCACGGTCATCCCGCGGGCCGAAGTACACGCAGCACAGCGCCTGCGCGCCGAGACCGGCTGCGGGTGAGACGCGGTAGGACGCCTTTTACTGACAGTTTGCGAACAGGCACAATAAGGTCATGACACTGAAGGGCGTGTGTGTATGGTGAGGTCGTGAAAGAGCACAGGAAGATGAAACCATTAAAGCCAGGCCAGGGAACCGTCTGGGTGACACAATGTGCTTCTACCAGTCAAAATCTCTTTCTGTAAAGACAAATGTTTAGCTCAGAAGAGGAAAACCTGCGTCTGAGGCACCAGTGGGCATGTAACTGGACTGTCCGCTGAGCTGGAAGGTGACTACCTGAGTAGCCATTTCACGACTCTTCTGTTCAGAAATACATGCACACTTTTGATGTGTAAAACATTTGTTAACGACCGAACAAAAAGATATAAAAATAGCGACATAGCCATCTCTAAGTAGAATGATGGCTTTTTCTGCTTTCTATTGTTCTACGTTTTCTACAGTAAACATAGATTCCTTTTATATGAATAAAATGGTTTGAAGTTAATTATGTTCCCCAAGGCCCCATTTAGCTCCCAATCCTAGTTCTAGGACCTCACATGCACAGCAATCCAATGGAAGGGGGAAATCAGTGACTTGAGTCCCCATTGAGGTTATTAACTTACACAGAGATCCCTGGCTTGCTAATTCAGCTGCAAATTTACATTTGCCCACAGGCACTGAAGCCAAAAAAAAAAAAAAAAAGTAGGCCAATTCCAAAATAAATCATCTGTTAGGCAATTAAATACTTGATAAAAATTGAAAGGAAGAGGGTATCACAATGCTAGAAGTTAAATCCTATTATAACAAATTTCATGACTGTTCCTAGTCTCTTGTGAAGGGATTTTGACTTGGGTTCAGGTTATATCAAACATGGCTTGAAATAAATGAAGTGCTGAAAACATACGGACACACTCAATGTGTTTATGATAATCATCTTTATCTTGAAAGGCAAACGCATTATACCTGAGAGCAGGACAAAATCTCCATAATGGCTGAATATGGGAAAAAGGAAGCTTCAGGATGTCTGAAATCACCATCGTGTGAATTCATCCAATGCCTTGTAGAGTCTGCCAAGCCATTCAAAACTGAAATCATTTCTCTGGCTCTCGGAAGTGACATCTATCCCACTATTGGTTCCACTATTCGAATGCAAATTTATCATTGTTATCAACAGTCCTATCAGTACGAGAACAGAATAGATGTCCTTCGAGGGCTGCAAAAACTCACTATTATTTTTATATTCACTACTAGAAGCAGGTGAAACCCTCAAACGTATTTGCCCACGCAACGAGCAGAATCATGTTTTGCTAATGCACCAGTTGGTCTGTCTTCCTTCAGGAGTCCAGAATCATTAAGGGCTACGTATTCATGACCTGAGGGGCCTGAGTGAGTGGGCTCCAGGCCCCAGGAGCATTTGAAAGCTAGTCGGGAAGAAAGTGCCTGTCCAGATAGCTTTTGCAGAGCAGCGGACCGTGAACCGCCTTTGTGAGCTCGGGGGAGCTTGGACTGGACAGGATTCCCATCAGCTGCTCACCCAAACTGCAGTATCCGCCTCCCCGAGTTTCCAGCCTTGACCCCTGACAGCCCCTTCTATTCACTCCGTTCTTTCAGTGTGACCATGTGGAACAATGATGGGGCAGAAACGTCCCATGCCCTACAGCATTCATTTCAACTGAAGGTTCCCTTCACAGCCAAACCTGGGGCAGTGGGCTCTACCCCAGAGCATATGAAGACAGGGAAGAGCCCCCAGATTGTGCGGGGTGACGGTGTATACTTGGTTAGCTACATACAGTGTACAAGAGGAACACACGCGTTACACTAAGACGCTTCATTCAGAAAAATCCTGTAACCCACAATGGCTGAAAGATGGAAGATTGGAGTCCGTCACGAAAACAACCGGGGTGATTTCTTCCACAGCATTTTACTAAAACCCTGGTCTACAGACTGCTTTCTGTACAATAACAGAAAAGAAAACTACTTCCTGATTTCCCAGTATAAAAGCCAACTTCAAAGAAGCTTTGTAAGTACCAAAAGGTAGTATTTGTCACCCAGGCAATTTCAAAAGGCCTTTCAAGCCACCCTCAGATAATTAATCTGTTATCTGGCAACTCTTATGAGAAAACATCTTTAAAGAGTCCATAAACAATCATTACCGTTAAACAGCATCCTAAAACCTATAATCCCTGCATAACACAGATTTTTCATTTTTACCTCCCTCAGACTCTACTCAGAACTCCTCCTCAATCTTTCTAATTAAAAAAAAAATCTTTAAATCAAAAGTTAACTACAGAGCAGACATGATAACAGATTCTGTAAAAATTCACCTGCAAAAACAGGTTTAAAAACAAGTGTGATTTTAGAGAAAAGGCAAAGAGACACTGAAAAGACATAAGCTTAAAGGAGGAAAAAAATCTTTACATAATCATCTACTTTTCCATTTTAATTAAACTTGAATTCCAAATGCTGCTGTCTTTATCATTAACAAGATAATTCTTTATAAGTCGCTACTAAGCAAGTTCCATAAGAATTTTATGGTTTGTCAATATCCAAGTCAGAGAGTCATCTAAGGATTTAGTGAGTCCATAAAATAAAAGGCAATCACAATACACCCACAGTCACCTGAGACTCCCCTGGAGGAAGAAGGGGTGGCTTCATGTTACTTTCTACATTACCAATGAAGGCATTCCCTTTCCCCTTTGCACCTCAATCTCCCTCACCCCATCTCAGACCCAAGGGACAGCTCCCTTACACATAGTCCCATTGTGCTCGCTGTGTATTTGGAGAGCTGAAAGGAGAATGCTCACAGATGGAAGATATTTACAAGTGACGTGAACACTTACATATGCATCAGAGAATTCAAATAAATTAGAAAACACTCGAATGTGCACGACAGCGTCCTGGGTACCCCACAGAAGCTCTGTTTGCTACACCGGGTCTTTCTAGGCTCAGATCTTTCCTAACACACAATACACAGATTCCAGTCTCCAATCTCTTGAAATTCGTGTCCTACGTAGGTTAGTGTAAATCAGTGTGTGCATGTGCACACGTGCATGGACCAGGAAGAAAAGGACTGAACTATTGAAGAACATGCAGAACGTGCTGTGAATTCAACATGAGAGATTTAGAAATGGAAGGCAGTTCAGTCTGGGATGAGGTCTACCTAAAGAAGGTGTCTGACAACACTCGCTTTAGACTTGCCCGTGTTTCTAAATAAAATCTTACTTCGAGATGACAGGAATCTAACACCTGAGATATGGAACCAGTTTACAACGCTGCAAGGTTGGGATCGTGTTTGACTTTTTCTGGTAATTCATTACTTTAATTCAACATGCACCAAAAAGGGAAAGCCACCGAGAGCGGTATTACTCAGAATTTCAATACGTTACGCTGGGAGCATTTCTGCCAAACACAATCGCCCTGCACGAGGCTGTCTCAGAAACCTTAAGGACGTTGACCTGCCCCTCTGCTCCAGGGAAAGTTCACCTGCGAGGCCAGGGCAATCGCTGTGTGAATAATCCCCACTGCATTCGCTTTAATGCGACTGCCACCCTCATTCACACCCACACCCTTACACAACTGCTGCAACCTGTGCTCCAAGCGCAGCTGTCCGGTCTACATTTTTTCCAAGATAAAATAGCTCTGGTAGAGCCACGTGGGCATGGCAGAAAAGCCAAATGTAGGGAGGGCAGCCAGGGCTGAATAAGTCCATTGTCCGCTTTTGAACAAGAGGGCTGCATTCATGATGAAACCAGAGTAAAAAGTAGATTAGAACAAAGCCTTCGAACTCAGAAACCAGTCAAAAGTAGCTGGAAACACACTCGAATTTTTAAAACTACAATTTCGATGGTGGCTTTGTCTGTTTCCATTACAAAATAAATGACAGAAATTCCTAAGGACAACACTTTAATATAAAAAGCATTTTTTTTCTCTTTTTCTTTTTCAATTTCTCCTGAGTATTTAAAATGCCTCTGGGAGAGCAGAAGAGCCTCCACATTCTAAAAACATACCAAATGAGTTGGAGATTTGTCAGGGTTTCTCGTGTATATGCTTTAGCCAAAGACATAAGCCATACTAGAAAAATAACATTATTTTGTCCTTCTGTCTCTCTGTACACTTTGCTAAGCAGTTTCACATTGCAACCTCACTCAGTCCTTAAAACAACCCTGTGACGGAAGCATGACTGATCCAGGTCTCAGCGTAGAAGATGCTAGACACGTTTTCCCCCTTGGTTCACCAGGTAATTGTCAGCTAATGAGTCCTCCTTCCTCAGCATAGAACTTTAAAAACTCAGTTCTCATGGGTCAGCCAGTGGTGTGATGGTTAAGGGCAGCTCGATCCCACATGGCTGACAGTGTGGTTCAAATCTTGAACTCAGAGGCTTTAAAAATGTGCCGTGTGCATGCACACGAGTGCCCAAAATCCCCAAAGGAGAAATGGAGGGAGGAGAAGGGATTGTGGTGTGACCATCCTCCAGGGGAGGTGCTTCTCAGGTTCCATCTCTCTCTGTCTCTGTCTCTCTCTCTGCAGAATGCACAAACCCTCTAGTGAATTGAAAGAAAACAAAAGAAAGAAAAAAGAAGAAAACTCAGTTCTCCTTTGGACCAGA
This sequence comes from Tupaia belangeri chinensis, assembly GCF_000334495.1. Classification (NCBI taxonomy): domain Eukaryota; kingdom Metazoa; phylum Chordata; class Mammalia; order Scandentia; family Tupaiidae; genus Tupaia; species Tupaia belangeri. Next base: position 1,889,309 of record NW_006159611.1, on the reverse strand, counting down.
TGATGGCACTGCAGGAAAACACAACACTGTGAGGCACTCCCATAGGAGAAGGTTCCCAGTTCGAGCCCAGAGACCTTCCTGAGTACCTCGGGTACTCTGGGGGCAAGCCTGCCCATGATCTGGGGCTGGGTGAAGGCCAGAAGTGGATCACGGCATTGGGTCTCTATTAAGGTGTTGTCTGTCTCTCTCTCTCTCTTGAATGAATGAAATAAATATATAAATTAAACACACACACATGCGCGCCTCAGTTCTCCAGCCTCCTTTGCAGCATGGGTGACTTCCACACCACCAACCAGGGTCACACTTGCACACTTAGATTGACAGGTGGGCAGCCCGCGGAAGGGAGCTGCATACCGGCATGGATTTGATTTGAGTTCACTGGGGGGACAGCACTGAAATGTCCAGACAAGGGGCCCTCGGTGTTTGCAGCTGTGTTCCTGACACAGAAACAGCGCCCCTGCAGGCAGCAGCTGCAGCCGGGTGAATTCCTGGCAGGGATGGCCGGCCAGCCAGTGTCAGGGCAGGGAGGGTCGGGGTGGGGCGGGGCCACACAGGTCCCTCTTCAGGCTGGTTCTCTGCCACAGTTCTGGACATTGTTCCAGACCATTTGAACTGTGCACCTAGCTCTTCATCCCAAGGAGACCATGAACTTCTCAACATCCTATCAATAAACTCTATTTCTGTTTAATGGGAGTGAGTTTCTGTTGCTTGCTGTTAGGGATCATAACTCAAACCCCTAGCGAGGCCCTTGCCCGCCATTCGTGTTCTCTGCACGTGTGACCTGGACAAAGACCTTTAGGATGAGTCCTAAAGATGCCTAAGATTCAGCTACATCAACGGAGGTGGGGAGCGAGGGGAGGACGCTCTTTTTGTGGGCCTAGCAGTGCAAAGACCCTGTGGAAGAACAAAGACCAGGCTCGAGAGTAGCAGATGAGGTGGGACAGCTTAAAGAAAGGAAGCCGCTAGGTGAGCAGAGACAAGGCAAGACGGCATGAGCAGGCATGCTCCCCCTGGCTCTGCACATCAAAACAATTTGTTGTTTTAAGTTTACTTGTTTCATGAGCAAGAGAGAGACAACAGCATCCCCTAACAGGGTCTTGATGCTGCAATTCACCCCGCGCTTCGGCCAGCCCCAGATCGTGGGTATAACTGTGCCCATTGTACTCAGACAGGTCTCTAGACCTGAGCCCAGAACCTTCCCATTTGAATCAATAGTGCAGAGAGTCGCACTTTACCACTGCACCACTGTCTTGCCCCAGAGAAAAATTCTTTATTGAGCCCAAATGAAGCAGACATAAGTAATGCACATTCAAAGGGTTCCAGAGACGTTTCAGAGTAAGACTCATATCCCAGCTACTGGGTGATTTTTATTCTATTTGGTTTTTCCTTTTTATTTTTGTTATAGGACACATGTGCTCATCAGGGAGAGGAAGAGAGACAAAGTGGGTCAGCACCCCCCAGGGGGAGTGGCCATGCCACCATCCCTTCTCCTTCATTCTCCTCTGAGGAGTTTGGGCATGCACGCACACAAACATGGCATGTTTTTCATCCCACCTGGACTCGGTCCGCTCAGTCAGCCATGTTATATCCAGCCACTTTAGCCACCACGCCACCAGTTGCTCCCCCAGTGGGTTTTCAAATATGTAAAAGACGAGTGATGATGAGTCTCACAGGTCTTCTCTTCCACTCAGAAACATTTCTAGGTCCTTCACCTGTCCAAGTTAAATCTTCTGTGAGCTCAGAGGTCTAGAACTGAGCAAACCTGATCTGAGCCCTCATGCTAAACGTACTAGACCCAAGGTCTTAGGAACACGGCCTACGTTACAGGCAGGAGGGCCACATCGGTAAACACAGAACTGTACACTGCCCTCCTTACCTCACGCAGCACTGTAAGACCCAAAGGAACCAGAAAACGTGCAAGCTCTTGATACTGGGCTCTATCAGTAGGAGTAACTGTGATGACAACCATGACAGTTGTCACTGCCGCGGCCTGGTCTCATACAGGATAAATAACCAGGTCAACATTCCGAAATATGTTCAGAACGGAGTATGCGATTTTAGAAGTATCGGGTGGTCGGTAAAGTCATGCTATATTTTCTGTTTTTCTCTGCAAAATTGCATCATGACCTTTATGAGAATCCAGTAGCTTGACCAGACACAAAGTGTCTTGGGATGAGTTTTCTTTCTAGCTCTAAACTACTTCAGGGGAAGCTGATGTAAATTTGGGGGTTCCCATGGTTTTGACCTCAAATGAACTCACAAGCTGGAAGAGATAAAAACAAATATTTTACAATGCATTAAATTATCATAACAGGGAGCCATCGTTTCTAGAACATTCCGTCTCACTCATCTTTGCATCTCTAGAATCTAGATGGCAGTATGTAAAACACAGGGAGCAAGAAATGCACCTCTGAGGGGTGAATGAAGGTGTGTATGGCGGCTGAGCCGCCGTAGAGGAGGGCC
>NW_006159611.1:1838815-1886815 GCF_000334495.1 Tupaia belangeri chinensis | reverse complement strand
AAAAACAGAAACAGCGGAGCCACTGCTGCCGAGCACAGGTAGGTGGCCACGGCACCAAGCCTGGTGCTTTACGTGGCTACAACTAACAGCCGGGCCATGGAGAGGAAGCTTCGGGAAGATGTCATGCAAGACCGCAAAGTTTTTAAGGGTGAATTGTCCATTGCAATTAAGACAAAAGGGGTCATCCGCATCTAGTTAAAGTAGTCTTTAACTTAAATGTGCAGGGTAACTTAAAAGTTACAAAATGTATTCTTAAAAACCAATTTAGTTTGGCTACCTATGCAATAAATCCAAGATAAACATATTTGAAAGCTACACATAATCTGTTTTTTTAATTTATTTTGAGAGATTTTGGCTAGAAGATAAGCGTGCTTGCCAGAAAGACAAGAGAGAAAGAAAAAGTGAGGAAAAAAGACCCAGAGGAGATGGCCACACCACAATCCCTTCTCCATTCTCCCCTGGGAATTTTGGGCACACATGCACACTCGCTCAGCCTGAGTTTCAAGCCACTGGGTCCAGGACTCTAACCACAGTCGACCACATGGGTGTCCAGCACCTTAACCACTTCACGAGCTGTGGGACCCACAATTTAATCTTCTTTTAATTTACTATTTACTCCAGGGATAAGAGAGAGAGAGGAGAGGGAGACAGTACCCCCTTTACACAGGATCTTCGGGCCAAGGGCCATCGCAGCTTCATCCAGCTTCAGAGTATTGGTGCACGTGTGCCTCTGGAAGGTCTCCAGAGCAGAGGCAGCAGCAGTCCCTGTGGGTCAGCCTTGCATCATTTAACCTTGAGCAATCTGACCACAAAATAGTATAGAGATGACGGATTTAAACTAATAAAAAGAACCTAATTCTTGGTCCTCTTTGTCTTCATTAAGGTAGGCCACACCGTAAACCCAGCAGCAACTCAGACTTAGAAGGCTTAGCAGAAAACTTGAAAGATGTGCATAATCCTCCATCAAATGACAAGGGAAACTCCATTACGCAGAGAAAAACCAGTCCTGAGTTCCATGTCACCACACAGCCCACCTGGACATGCCAACATTTCACAACTCTTACAGTCACACAGTGAGGAAAGCAATCTGACCTGAAGTCAGAGGCAGGCTGAGTTTGCAGATACCAAAATACCCTGTAAGTTACAAGAGAACATTCTACCTGGCATGGAGGTTAGGGCAGTGGGATCCCACATGGCCAATTTTGTGATTCAAGTCCCAGATCTGGTGGCTTGAAAATCTCCCCAGGTGCATGTGTGTGCATGACCAGAATTCCAAGAGGAGAACAGAGGAGAAAGGATCAGGCAGTGGCCACCTCCAAGGGAGTGATACCTCTCTCTCTCTCTCTCTCCCTCTCTCTCTCTCTCTCTCTGTCTGTCTCTCTGGTGAGCACACATGCCCTAAACCAAAAACTTAAAGAGAGCAAGAGAGAAAGAGCATTCAGTCAAAGCTTGAAAGTGAAGGACAAGAGACTATTAAGCAATGACAGCGCCCGTCCACTGCCATGTGGCAGTAGTACAAGTGCCCTGCGAGGCTGGCAGCCATGGGACAACCGTGGGTTCGGATCCCTGGGTGGGCCTGGAAACATGTGGGCACCCAGGTTCCCCAAGGAGTTGGACGCTGGGTAAAGGGGATCAGAGTGAGAAGGCTTCTCTCTCTCTGTCTCTCTCTCTCTCCTCTTTCATGTGTATGCATACACTTTCTAGCATTAAAAAATAAATTAAATAAATACATTAGGGAAAGCCAGCCCCATAGTCTAATAATTAAGGGAGTCAGCTCCCACATGGCCGATCCCAGTTCCAATCCCCCTCCTGGGGGGCTTAAAAAATATGGTGGGTGTGCATGCATGCCAAAATCCTGGCAGGATGGAGAAATGGAAGAGAAGGGACTGTGGCGTGAGCACGCCTCCTATGGGGAGTGCTCTCTCCCTTTCTCTCTGGCAAGCCCACACGTCCTCTGACAATTCATAAACTAATAAAACAAAATAAGCAATCAGAAAAAGAAAAACAAAAAAAAGAATCACAGCAACACTAAGACTTAAGTGTCAGGGAAGAGAACAGCTCGGTCAGTGTAATGCGGTAAACTGACACCCAACTGCCCAGGTATATTCGGAACTTAATTTGATCACGCCCTGATCTTCCTTTACGTTTTAATTACGATGAGTTGAGCATGTAACTAGGTTTTGAGTGTAATATCCTAGGCTGAACGAGACTGCAAAGAATGGGAACGAGTCTATTAGAGAATGTGGAGAGAGGCACCCAGAGCCTTTGCTGCTCAAGGCCAGGGAAGCATGGTCCAGGCTGAAGTGGAGCTCGCTGGGAACCCTCAGAACCACGCCCTGTGGGATATGGGTAAGGGAGAGTGGGAAAGGCCTGCCGTGAACTGCACAGCTCCTGTAATTCCGCACTGCAGGGCTCCTGGATCCAAATTCCTTACCGAGTGAAAAAACAGGGGCTGGAGAGTGGCCCGAAGGAAAACACAATGCTCCGGAAGGCTGACCCTCAGGGAAGGTTCCGGGTTCACCTCCAGAGACCTAGTGAGTGCACTGAGGTCACACGTGCCCGTGACCTGGGGCTGGGTGACACTGGGCATGGATCAGGGCATCGAGACCCAGCTAGGGGTGCCCCCCTCTTTCTGCCTCTCTCTGAAGAAATAAATAAACTTTTTAAGAAGAAATGAAAAACCTAGGGACACAGCCCAGACTCATACGTGCCTGCCCTGTTGTCTGGGACACCCCGTGTTATAATTACCTTGCTTAGATAAAACCTCCACTGCACACTCTTTGGACTCCTTCTCCCCTGTTAACTCTGTCCTTCACCTTTCCCCATGTGCCGTATTTACATGTGTATAAAATTAACTCATGTATCCACATCCCCCCCTGCATATCATTCTAGCAGGTTAAGCAGCACCAGATCTACAAACTACAGAACCGCAATCTTCTCATCGCTTGTGTGTAAACCGTCACAACCACAATTGTGTCCTGATTTCCGAAACCCTTCATTTCCCAGAATGCTGGTCCCAAGCTGTTATTTCCTGCCTCAATGTAGTTGTAAGTTTCATAAAAGATCTGTCTCTGCACAGGCTCCCTGATCGGCCCAGCACATCCACAGGCCACTGGTTTCTAAAAATAACTTCATTTAAAATTTATTTTATTCAGCAGTGTCCTGGCAGAGCTGGCCACGATGCTCACAGCACACACACCCTCTGCAATGTGCAGGGATGGTTTTAGACCTGTCCAAGAGCTTCCTACAGGCCAGCTCCAGGAGCACAGCCTCGGGAATTTAGATGACCGATTTACCCAGGGAAAGAAAGGTTATTTTTAGTAAGCATGTGTGTGTGTGTGTGTGTGGGGGGCGGTGATTTAATTTATTTCACTGCCTGTGACTCTCCTTTGGAATGGAGAAGCAGAGTTTGATTAATTAGATTACCAAATGCAGTAAGTTGCTCGCACTGGTGGGTGAATCAATGTCTCCCTGAATTTTCTTTGGCTTCCTTCTATGCCTTCAAACCCAGGCAGCAGGTAAGGAGCCAGCCAAAGTCTTCCCATCCCACAGCTCTTCGAACTTCTCATAAGTTGATTCAATCTTTTGTGACTGGATAAAGTCATACTGCACAGCCCCGCCTTCTCTCCGCCCACTGCAGGCCGGCACAGGGATATCACAGAACATTCTAGAAGACAGAAAGTGGACTACACCGCCGCGTTTCCGTGTTTTATGCTTCCTGGTTTCCAGCGTGTCCCCTTGCCTGCTGACTTTCCTTTGGAGTCGTATTTCCACCCACTATTCAAATCTGAAAAGACCAAGCTTTCCTTTGGGTTGATGACAGCATATGTTTTAATTGTTAGAAAAGAATGATGACAACAAATTGCTTTATTTTCAAAAAAGCAGTTGCTAAATTCCTCAAAGTTCTGCTAGCTTTTCTTTTTCCACCCTCCGAGTGACCTGTCTTTCTAAGGAAGTTGCTTTCATCTGACTAGCTACACAGAATCATTCCTGGTCCATTTGTTACTGAGATTCACGGGGTACAGCTGTTCAAACAAAGTCCGCGCCTCTGAAAGCCTGGGAACGTTGGGAACGATAATCAAATTAAAATTCCAGCTCTACGTTCTTTTAACCGAGTGCAGACACTGTGGGTATTTTATGTTTAAAATGTATTAAAATCAGAACAACGCACTCTGCAGGGTCAGAGACATTTTTCTTTTAATGACCTGGTTGGCACTTTCAGATAGAGAAAAACTTGTTAATTCAGCAAAGAATCAAATATACTTTCTAGAAGACTTTTTTTTTTTAATTAAAAATTTGAAGATCCAAGAGGATTGGGACCTGGATTCCAAGCAGTTGAGGACCCCTGCAGATTATTTGGCTCCAAGTGATAGGCATAAAAAAGTGTGGGTGACCTGGACACAAGAGGCTTGGGTGGCTTCTGATAAAAATCAGATGCCATTGATTTTCAACTAAAGGTGGTTGGAAGCGCTTTTATTCAGAGGGTAAAAAAATCACCTTCTCCAAGGAAGTGTAACATCCCTGCAGTTCTCTGAAAAAAGAAAGTGTAGGATCCTTAGAGCTAATGAGGCACATACAACTGGCCTTGAGATCTGAAGAGAGGGAGAGAGAAATCAAAATTGGAATGCGTCTGCCCTTGTGGACTTACTCCTTTCCTCCCTCCAACGCATCTGCGTGCTGGCTGAGCTGGCCGGGGGTGGAAAGGTTCTGTACATCCATCTGTTCTCATGTTTTGGGAACTGAGCTGAAAATTACACCTATCTTTGTCGCTAAGTATCATTTGCCAGCTCAAAGTACAGCATCCCCCAAGGCGTCCACCTCCGTCAGCCCCCATGACCCCACCTCTGTCAGCCCCTAAAGCGTCCACCTACGATCAGTCTCCATGACCCCACCTCTGGTCAGCCCCCAAGACACCTACCTCCATCAGCCCCCATGACCCCACCTCTGTAAGCCCCCAAGACACCTACCTCTGTCAGCCCCCAAGGCCCATTTGGAACTCACCTCCAGAACAGCTTCCAACCTCAGCCACTTTTCAGCATTCCTGAGGTCAGTCCCTAGTCAGGGCCACTCTACCACCAACCAGATTACAACGGGAACCTCCTAACTGGTCCACCTGTCCTGCCTCACTGCCTCGGGTGTGTCTCACCCCATCCATCATTTCTTACTGCTTTTCTTTTTCTTTTGCACCCTACACGTGCATGCTCTCTAGAGACGGTAAGAGGGAAAGTGAGAAACCACTCCCTAGGGGGATGACCACAAGCAATTTCCTCTCCAGGGATTTTGGGCATGCATGCACACATGCACCCGGTGTGAGTTTCAAGCCACTGAGTCCAAGACTCAGACGGCAGTTGGTCATGTGGGAGTCCAGCACCTTAACCACCATGCCACCTGCTGGGCCTCCATCCATCCTTCCTTCACCTGTTACATTCATCTCTGCGGTAAGCAAGGCTCCTACTGACATTAGGTAAAAGTCCAGGTACCCTAACAGAGCTCAGAGGATCACGGGGCCATGCGATCCTCCAGCCTGGCTGCTCTGCTCACGTCTCGCAATCCACATTGCAGCCCGGCTCAGCTGCTGTCAGCCCCCCCAGCACTGGCGTGCACACACTGAGCTACCCTCCCGTTCCTTCCTCTGACTTCCTCTGGAACAGCGCGGACCCCAAGTCTCTCTGAGTCTCACCCCCTCTTCCCTCCATACCCCCTACCACTGCCTTTGGAGAACTGAGTGTGCCCCATCCCCCAGTAAAATTTAGCCTGTGAGATAGCACATAGTAGGTGTTCAATAAGTATTGGTTAGTGAATAAAGGGATAAACGGAGTGGCAATGCTGCTGGGCGTGTGAAAAAGTGGAGTTTTGGTGGTGGTGGTGAATTAAAACCGCTCATCAGACGCTGCCACTGACCGAGGTGTAAATCCAGGGATGTGGCTCACACGGTGCTGGGGCAGAAGAGCGCTGACTCTGGCAGGGCAGGGCGACTGGTCCGGCGTGTGTTTGCTGTCATCCCTCTTCCCGGTACCTCAGGCCACCGCGTGTCTGACGCCAGCCCACTGCCAGTGAGTTTTGAAAACACAGCACGGAGGCACCGTCAGTTTTACTGGATGCCCAACTCGAAATGCCAAACACAAAATCCACAGTTTCACCCTTAATTCTCTTCATTCTTTAATATCTTAAGTTCTCTTAATTTCTTCAATAAAGAAATGTGTCTATTCAAGAGGAACTCCCGGCTTGGCATAATGACTCTGGGCTGTTTTGACAAATGCACCTGTCCTATTCTAAACTCTGCGTGTTTAAGCTTCCCTGCTCACTGGAGGAGGAAGCCGATGAGATGGCTGTTCCAGCCAACTACAGTCCCTATGTGCGCTTTGCCCAGGCTCCTGCCTCAGCAAGGCAGGGATCTGGGTCTGGACAGTTACCAGACAACCAAGGAGTCATCAGAGCCTGCTTTCGCCCACTCGGAAGTGCCCAGCACCCTCAAGAATACCTACACTGCGTGAGGGCAGGGGATGTTACAGGTCCCTAGGGAGTCCCTACTGCCACCTCCTTCCCTACGCAAGCTGTCTCCTGGCCCGTGGAGTCCATGCCCCAGAACACTGCTTGGAGACCCCCACACCCTCCTTCCCTTCTCTCTGCTCGGAATGTCGCCACTCCAGTCTCATGCCCCTCCCTGTCCTGGAGCCTCACACCTGCAGGCTACACCTTAGGGCCCTCTCCTTCCCCCAGAAGAATGCAGGAGTTCCTTGTCTTAGCACTCCTGGGCCACGTAACACATCACAGGCTGCAATCACTGCTCACTATCTATCCCCCATGGGGCTGTGAGTCCCTTGACCAGGAGATCCCGCACCTCACCGTGTTCACCACCTTGGCACACGGAAACGTGTCTAACACTTGGTTGCCAGTGGCTGCTTATTTAAGGATTGAATCTGCTTCGTCCCAGCCCACAACTAAGGCCATACACTAAAATGATCAGAATCCGACTATAATTCCAACGTGGTTCTGTACATCAAGACAAGAGAAAACCCAAACCACGAGGACTACAATTCGCTTGCCACTTGGACTGGAGCTAAATTACAAAGCTGTCAGAATCAGAAGCAAATGGTCCAGCTCCTGACACCATGGCCTTGAACTGCTCCAACTTAATGCCTCCCAGAAGTTGAAATGACCCAAAAGAGGAGGCCTAGAGATGGAAGTGACACTAACTCTCCGGCCCCTTTGCCACTCACTAGTAACTCTTTACCGAGTACCAACAGAACACGTGGTCTGCTCCAGCAGGAAAAGACGATTGCTCTCCCTGGCTCTCACTGTAGGACCCTTCAGTGCAAGGAAGTAGCCAGGGAGAGATAAGGCATTCCCACTGTGGATGCCGCGTGAGTGGTAGAAATGGGGTACAGGGTTGTTGGCGGGGCTAACGGCAGGTGTGTGGTTCCGCCATCTTTCCCTGTATACGTCTAGGAAGAGGGCAGACGCCATCGAAGGTGATAACGTGGGCTCCTGGTAGGCCAAGGTTTGCAGAGTGCTTCAGACACAGCTCTCCGAATAGGAATCCTGGGCCTGGGGCATTAAGGGCCTCCAGGATGAGGGACACAGGGGCAGAGAGGCTTGCCACTCTCGCAGGCTTTCCTCCCCATACTAGGTGGATTGTCGCGAGGTACCTGGAGGGCAAAAGTGGAACCCCAATGAGCTTGGAGGTGAAGCTCTGGCCCCCAGTGTGTCTCCTCCCAGAAGATGTGTAACGAGGACTGGCCTCTCCCACTCCCAGGGCCAATTACTCACTCCCATATGTAAGCTCCTGGATCGTCTATCACTAGAACAGGGTTCTTTGCCTCAAGGATTTACTTCCCTCATCCTCAAAGTCTAATGCAGCTGTAAATATTTGCCTTCATTTGTCTTCACTGCATTTATCGTAAATCCTCAAGTTTAGTGCATGTTCCAAGTTAAAAACAAAGCTAAAACCATTAACTGTGCTTTCTAATATTTCTCTAGTCCTGTTTCTCACCAATCCAACATCCCCATGATACGGGCTCTCAAAGTCAAGCTGTTACTCTCCCTTGCATAGGGCATAGGCCCTCATTTGCAAAATATTTCTTGACCCTTACATGTGAAATCTACACATTTCCTACTTCAGATGTCCAGCCTTCTCTAGGGACTACATATTGGGTTGTTGGAAAAGTCATGACATAGTTTTTCCATGTTTTTCTAAGCAAAAAATGTGTCATGACTTATTTGACGACCCAATAAACAGCCAATGCCCAAAGACGAATCTATCCAAAATGACACTTGATTTTTCAAAGCAAAGTATTTACAACGCGGACAAATCCACTGTTTGGAATTTTATGAAAATATCTTATGTGGTTCTGAACCGATTATTTCCTTGTGGCAAGGTTCCATGGTTTCAAGAATTTCTCAAAAGGGCCTAGGAGACACATCACACACACACACACACACACAGTACCCTATTGAAATCCTGCTGGTTTCAGTGAGGAAAACATTTTTGTAAACAAACATGACACAATATCCATTCATTTAATGAAACATGTCAAAAAACATCTCACCATGTCTTTCAACTTAAAAGTATGACTAAAAGGTCCCCCTTATCAGGCCAGTGCTAGAACACAAAGACCCTGTGAAAAGAAGCAACAAAGAAAAAACCACCTCCGTCATAGTGTATTTCCTGTTGTTATAGCATGATACCTAAGAATGTACAATTTATAAATAACAGAAGTTGATTTGGCTTGGGCCAGTCTGTGGCATGGTGGTTCAGGGAGCCGGATCCTACATGGTTGACCGCACAGACCCAGTACCTTAAAAAACAAGGGTTGTGTGTGTGTGTGTGTGCACACGCGTGTATCCAAAATCCTGAAAGGAGGGAAAATGGAGGAGAGGCGGCTGAGGTATGACCATGCCCCACACGGGGAGTGCTCGCGCTCTCTCTCTCTCTCTCTCTTTCTCTCTCTCTCTTTCTCTCTTTCTTCTTGCTGATTACATGGACTCTCTGACCAAAAAAAAACCAGTACATTTGGCTCACGATTCTGCAGACTGGGAAAGTCCAGAGCATGACACCGTTGGCCAAGGTCAAGGTCCTCACACGGCGGAAGGCTCTACTCTGTCGACCTCATCAGCTCTTAAAGGTCCCACCTCAACACCATCGCAGCAGTAGTTAAATTTCAGTGTGACTTTCAGAGGACATACTCAAACCACAGTAGCCTCCAAATTATTTATGCCTGAAAAACTTGAATCATGAAAGAGATAAGCAGGAGAAGAAAGTAGGTCACCGTGACTTGACATTCAGAAAGGAGCAGCCGCGTTGCGCTCCCACCGACCTTGGAATCACCCTCCAGCCCTGCATCCCCTCACTGCCCTCAGGAGGGGACGGAAGCACCTCGGCACTTCTCTAAGAGGACCCTGGCATGGGGCATCGGCCATGTCATCTCTGCGGCTGACACTGGGAAACCGCCGTAAGGACAAAATAGCTGCATTTGGTTCCCTGAGTGAGCGCGGAGAACTCATGCCTGCCGTCCAGCTGTGGGCGAATCTGTGGAGAGTGGGGTTTGAGCTGGACTCAGATGAAATCGGAGTGCTAGGGCCGAGCCAGCTCTTCACCTGCAGCCTCACTTCCTCGGCACAGGGTGTCAACCAATGCGGGTAGGTGGACAGTGAGCCCGTTCCAAAGCCACCCTCCACCTTGGCCCGGCAGGACCACTGGCGACTCATGGGCTCTCGTGGCTAGTTCTCTGACCACCTTCCTGCGTGGATCCAGATGGAGACGTGGCCCTCTGGTTCCATCACTGGCTGCTGTCACGACCATCTGTGGTGTTGAGAGCCACCCCTGATTTTATCTTGGACACCAAGCACTCTCCATGTCTTCACACTCCCTGTCTCTCAGCAGGTTCATGTGGGAATCTCTGGGTTTCTTCAGACGTACCTAACACTTCTTTCTGATTATTTATGTTGGTGACAAACTCCTTCTCACCAACGGTCTGAGGTCACTCAGAGACACTTGATTTAAAAGTGCATTCCATTTCCCATCAGTATTTTGGTCCCTCTGCAGCTCCCTGCTCTGGTTCTGCCCACCTTAGGCTTTGCTGAGCGGACTGAATTCTTCTGTTTCATCCGAGACTGTCTGCCACATCCAAATGCTCAAACTGTCCCCACACCCATTCTTCGGTCTAAGCATCACTGACAGTAACCACAACCTGGAAGAAAGGCAGGTTGTCTTTTTAAAAAAGGATTATTTAATTTTATTTATTAATTATTATTATTATTATTTTAATTTTGCTTTTGAGCACGTGCACTTACCACAGAGAGAGAAAGTGAGAAAGCAAGCCACCAGGTCTGAGACTTGAACTGCGCTCTGCCATGGGGGAGTCCAGTGCCCCAGTCATCTAACCCCTAGGGGCACCTCTGACTGCCTTTCTTTTGTTGTTTTTTTGGTTAAGAATTATTTTACTTAACATTATTTATTTATTTAAATTTGACTAGAGAGGGGCAGAAAGAGAGAGAGAGAGAGAGAGAAAGCAAGCCACCAGGACCAGGATTTGAACCGTGGTTGGCCACACGGGAATCCAGCGCCCTGAACCACCACACCACCTGCTGGCCCCAGACTGCCTTTTAAAAGGCTCTTAAATCACAGTCCCCGAGCTGCCATTTATGATCAGTCTCTGAACCTCTTTCCTCATCTGTGAAATGGGGAGCACATCGCCGACCCTCCAGGTTGTGAGCATGGACTACAACAAACGGACCGGACAACGCGCATAAACGCGGCCCCTGATGCCAGGGCTCCGTGGTGTCGGCTGCTTGTTTACTCTGGGAACCAGATTCAATTATCTCTGGATGGGGTGAACATTAGTCTGAAGTTGTGCTTCTTTTTCTCTCTTTTCTAGGGGAGTGAAAATAATTTACATGTGGAGCGCAAGCAAGCATTCCCGTCTGAAATATGTCAAGGACACATCGTGACAAGCCCCTGGGCTGCAGGGACACCGTGCTCTTCTGGTTCTTTCCTTCTCCCAGTTTTGTTTTCTCCTCCCTCGTTCTCTGCAAATGAAAACAGCACATGGGAGGAACGTCTGCAAAGGCTACAGCGAGGCCCCCCGATAAGGAGCCAGATGGAGTCCTCAGGCAGGCTGGCCGCTCCCCTAACCTCTCGAGAAGACTGATGAAAGACATCGCCCGTGCAGCCGTGTGTGAAGTACCTGCACCCCACAGCGCTGGTGCAGGCAAAATGCACGAGTCCACACGGAGGAAGGAGAGAACGCATGCTTCCCCCCAGGCCTCAGAGCCCTTCAGGTATTTTAAACGCCACACTCCAAGCAGAGAAATAAAAACAAACAAAAGCCCGGTATCTGTCCATGCTTGTCCTTGCCAAAAAAAAAAAAACAGAAAAAAAGATTGTTTTTTCAAAAATAAGTCTCTTGTGGGATAGGGTGGACTTCTTCAGCCCACTCAGCAGGATTTTTCACTAACCTACAATACAAAAGATTTATTTTTGTCATTGTCCAACACAAACAATTGAAGAAACTCAGCCTAGTGTAAAATCCCCAGGGGAAACCATCTGCAGTTTAACTAGTGAATAATTGAGGCCATTTCAACACAATTCCAGGCATTTTTTAAAGTAAGATTTGAATAGACACCTCCCGCACCTACCACGTGTTTAAGCAGAGTGCAATAAGGCCGATCTGCTGAGGCCCGAGGCTGTGAGCAGGACTGTGTGTTGTCAGGGCAGGACCCACGCTTTAAAGCAAACCTTCCTCTGACACCTACCCAACCCCCACACGAGAAAAGGATGAAACAGATACACAGATAGAGAAATAGTCATCAGTCTTTTTAATTTGCTATAGGGTGCAAGGACTCACCTGAGACAGAAAGAAGAAAGTGAGACAGCACCCCGGGGGGTGGCCACGCTGCGATCCCTCCTCCCCTCCCTTCCTCTCAGGACTTGGTCCGTGCACGTACACCAGGCATGTTTTTCAGTCTACCAGGTCCAGGACTCAAACCATGCCGCCAGCCACGTGGGACCGAGTCACCTGAAGCACCACACCGCCCAGAACGGGCTTTGAAGCCCAGGGGCTCAGCTGACTCCGGCTTTCTCACGGCCATTCTTGCATCTCTACCTCAGTTTCTCCATGTGCATGCGGGAATATTAGGACCTATCTCACCTCGTTTTGAACAGCACATGAGAATATTCAGCATAAAATACTGGATCAATGCTACTTGAAGATGTCGACAACGTAAAGAAATGGGCAATACAAATGCAATTAACGATGGGTCGCCATGTGCCTCGTACCGTAAGAACGTCCCGACGCCATCTTTAGAAATGGATTTGTAGATACGAAATATTTAAGCAGCACTGCGAGGTGAGGGTCGTCCGACAACACGGAAGTGCCTAGTCCCACCGAACGACACACACCGAAAAGGTTAGGGCGGTACATTTTATGTGTATCTTACCCAAAACTTCAAATATTAAAATGATTATAAAGTCCTTTACTATGATAAAGGCCCGATCGGAGAAACAGAAACCCTCTTCCTTTGATCTTGAACGTGGCCCGGGGCAGCCCCACGGACAGGGGCTCAGGGTGCACACTATCTGTGCCATGAGTGCCCGGCAAAGGCCAGGCAAGCCCAGGATGGCAGCCCCGCTTTCAGAAAGGCCTTTAAAAAAAAAGAAAGGGCTTTTCAAATCGAACTTTTGCCAACTGCAAACCAAAGTTTTCAACATAAAGGTGCCCGAGCTCCCGTGCACCGGTGCCCTTTCAGGCCCAGGAATGACCCACGCGTGCTAGACCTCAAGGACTTGAAATACGTAGGAGTGGACGCTCGAAAACGTCCCAGAGACCCACGGCGTACGCTGCCACACGGGTATTAAAACGAAGAAGATTCCTCGTCACAGTCCCTGATTCAAAGCAGTGGGTGCTCCTGTCCTCCGGGCACTTGGGGCCTCCACGTCAGTGCAAGTGGGATTTCAAGTCCAGACGCAGACAGAACTCGGCCAGCAGGCAGACGTGGCTGGGTTTCCCCCTTAGAGAAAGATCCCCTCTTGTGGTCTCAGCGCTACGGCCACCAGGCAGGTGACCCTGTGCAAGCCTCCCCAACTCTGTGGGCCCCAGCCTACACATTTATCAGACGATGGATCCCATGGGCTAGGACTGAAGAGTGAGGAAGTCCCTTCTGGTTCTACCTCCTGTGGCTCTTCCCTCTCCGCTGACTGGGGAACGGGCGAGACCATGCGATGTATTCCCCGTGCTCTGCGTCTTACCCAGTGCCGCTGCGTGAAAAGAAAGGCTATGAAGAGGGGACTCGACACGCCAGGATGCCAGGGAGGGAGCCTGGCAGAATCTAAGCCGAAGCCGGCACTGACGGCTCACTCAACACTGCAAGCAGGGACCCGGCACCGAAGCCAGAGCCCAGGCCCAGGGGCACCGGCTCAGGCAAGGGGGCTCAGCTCTGCTGCAGAGCAGGCCTCAGCGCTCAGCCTGCCCCCCGGTGCTGTCTGGGACATCAGTGGCGACCTCTGTAGCCACAGGGACCCGGGCCAGAACCGCCACTTAGTCCAGACAACTCTGCCCACTATCTGGCTTTTTGGAACACGGATCACAATGGTCTAACTCAGGGCTAGAGGGACCGGGAGACAACGTAACTCAGTGAGAAGTCTGAATTACCGAATAGTTCATCTAACTCATGTCTCGCCATGCTCTGTGTTTTAAACTGAGCTATTACGTAGCAAAATAATTATTTCAGTCCAGTGGAAGCGGGACATGTGGCAGCTTTACAGATTATCGAAGTCCTTGGGAGAAGGTAACTGATACACCTAGACGTCGACATTAAACCGAAAGGCTCACCTTAAACTCCATCGGACGCTTTCTACATTTCTATTTCCTTTAAGTGAAATTGTAAACTAAAGGTCACTGAAAAAGACATTGCTTTGACCTAGTTAGAATTTCCTACTAGAGAATAATTGGCCAAAATGTTCAGAACTTCATGTGAAATAGTACAACAGTACGATACCCAAGACTGCTCTCCCAGTGTGCTGTAAAACATCGTGAAAACTCGTCAATGAAGGAGAATATTATGGGGCCCAGAGCACAGGTCCAGGCCAGGTCACAGCCAGAACTGTTCTCTGCAGGGACAGAGGCGGGTTCACAGACGCCACTCCATAACCCCCGAGGGCCAGCATGAGGGACAGCAGCACGAAACCCTCACCAGCCCTCACTGATGGCGCCTGAACAAGAGACTGCTACCTCCAGGAGCGGGCAGCCTGCCAGGCCGGTGACCCGAACTCGCAGCCCTTGATTTCCTCTGTCCACACCTGGCTTAGAGCCAGGCAAGGGAGAGCAGCCGTGGAGAGAGCCCACTTCACACTGAAACGTCAGGCTGAGGGGCCTCGTAAAAGGCCTTCTCGAACATCCCTTTATCTTAGAAAGCCTCAAGACTACCAGCCTGGCCCCCAATTTCCAAAGCTGCCATCTCTCTGCAATGACAGTATCCCTCCGTCCACTTGACGCCAGGCCCAGACCAGAAGGGCCGCCGTGTACTGGTGGAAGGGTGGCCGGGTCCCCACGCACAAGCAGAGACAGCATGCAGTGAAGGCCTCGCGGGCTCCATCCAGGGGGCTCATTACGAGGCAAATCAAGCTCCCCTGCAATTTCAGAATAGAAATGGGGCCCCCTCAGTATCCAAGGGATCTGTGAGGAACTGGGGGATCCAGCATGAAGCCCACATGTACCAGGAGACCAGGAGAGCCGTCTGGAGCAAGCTGAGGCAGGAGAAAGGATACCCTTGGCTGCCACCGTCCTCCTGGGCGCCAAGTCCCGCGGCAGGTGCGTCTGAGAAGTTTCCATCTTGCAGAGATTACTGAGAGAAGACAGGACATGGGCTTCTAGGAACTGAGGCCTGGAAGGCCTCTCAACTCCTACGGGAGCACATTTCAAACTGTAGTGAGGTGGATACCCCTTACCTTTCTGCAGAAACTGAATACCCCTTTGCAGAGACTTTCTGCATCTAGGAAGAACAGCCAAATATGCAAGGGCTTCTTAGGAAACGGCACTGGTGACAAGGGTCATGCTGCAAAGGCAGGCAAAACTGCATCATTGTAAACTCCGTAAGCTCTGGAAAAAAGCTTCTTAACCAAGCATGGATTTGGGCCACATGGCTCCTAGAAAACGTCTCGGAGGTCCCGGCATCTGAGGTTTTGCAGGACGGCAGAGGCAGAGGCAGAGACACGGGTGTGTGGAGAAGCTATGGCAGCCCCCTAGCTTTGCCAATGGAGGGTGGCTTCTCAGTGAAGCCCGACCTGGAGGAAACTGCCGATGCTCTGCGTGATTAATGCAGACCTGGGGCTGTGACCTGGTATGGACCACGGAAGAGGTTCTTATCTTCTGGAGAGACGCTGGATTGCTCTGATAATCTCTGAAGAAGGCACTCGCCCGCAGAATTCCGCACACAGGTCACGGGGCCCACGGGTCCTTTGAGCCTGTACCCGTGCAGCGTGTATAGTCAAAGCTCAGACTTAGGGACCTCGGCATTTTGTGAGGAAATCTTCGGGGAACTACGGGAGGGCCTGCGCCCCGGCTTGGACTGCAGTGAGAGCCACGCCCGAAGCCTCGGCCTGCAACCTGGGGCTTCCCTGTGCACGGTGGGTGTGCACCAGGGCCTGGATCAGGACGGCTCGCACTGAGGGATCGTGGCATGAAAAACCGGAGGGTACCTCTCGCTGCGTCTCTCTCTCGGTCTTGCTTTCTCATGACATAAATAAACTTTAAAAACAAATAAAAAACAAACCCTATCTCTACACACACCAGCCCTGACACCCACATGTCTTAACTTCTCGGGAGGCTGCTCGTTCTGTTAGGGTGGTTGAGACCTGTGGAGCAACTAGCCCACAACTAGCCATAGATTGGGGGAGGCGGTTATTGCCAGAGAGCACATGCACTCACCAGAGAGAGACAGAGATGCAGAGAGGAGAAAGCACCCCTAGAGGGGCACAGTCAGACAATTCCTCTTCTCCATGTCTCCATCCTGTCAGGATCTGGACAAGCACACACGTACCAGGTGTGTTTCTCAGACCAGGAGGGCTGGGATTCAAACCCGGCTGGCCACGTGGATTCTGCCTTTCTCAGCCACTAGGTGCCGGGGCTGGCCCCGCGGGTTGATTTGTCCATAAAGCTACTCCAAGTCTGGACTGCCTTCTGCCCCACTGTACGTGGGACTAGGACACAGATTTCGTCCCAGATCCTCGGACAAAAAGGTTAGCCATTCAATGTTTTAAACGTAAACAAACAATTGTACCATGCATTGATTTTATTTCAGATGTCATTTCTCCCAAGCTCTGAGAATAGAAAAGGCTGCCTCACATCTCATTCTGCTGAAGATCATGTTCTTGGAGAGGCACACGTAGTCAAAAGCGTGATGGACTTTCTCCGTCTGAGGACAGTGAGGAAGCTCACCAGCGTTAAGAGCCGCTCTGGTCGAGCCGCACAGAGAAGCGTTCTCCAGCGAAAGAAATGACCGCAGGGCCCCATCTCTGCCACCCTGTGGCTATAACCGGGTTTGGGTTGGGACAGCCTAGACATAAAGGGCTCCGTGACTGACAACTGGATTTCTGCCCCTTTGTAGTGTCTTACATGTTCCTTCTCCTACACAGGCTAAATTTCACATACACTCCTAAACGCAGAATTACAGAATTTAAAGCTGGAATCCTCAGGCCTCAAAGCAACTCCCGATTCTATCGATCGGAAAACCAAGGCCCAGGAGACTAACAACTGATGTACTTTGTCTACTGAGTTTCCAGGCTGTACAGAGACCTAGAACTTTTCATTTCTTCCACACAGACAGCATTAGACCAAAAAAGAGGAACAGCTCATAGAGACATCCACAAATCATGCTGCTTCGAGATACGGCAGCACGTGCACCCCGGGCAAGAGACAGACCCTAATTTTACATCCGTAGTAATCTAGGGCTTAATTCAGAAAGACTTTGGGATCCAGACCCTTAAAGAATCTTGTATGGGCTCTGAGGAGGCCGTCACCATGATCTGAATTATTTATTCACCCTCACCAGCTCAACATCAAAGGGGCATTACAGGAGGGAAGGAAAGTGACAGTTAAGAAGGGGAAGACAAGTGTTTACCCGAGTTCACCCACAACACCTGGGAGGCCCACGGGCTGCTCGGGCATTGTTCCTGGGCCTCCTGCCTCACCCACAAATCCCCCACCCTCTGCAAGGAGACCTTCTCTGGTTTCAAACCCCCACCATCATTCTAAAAGGGAAAGCCACTACTGGTTGCATTGTTTATATTCTCAAATCTAGACATCATGCAGCCACAAACCTCAGTGTCTCATCTATTATTTGATAATTAAAAAGAAATTGTTTCAGCGCGTGGAACTTTATCACACACGGCAGTGGAGGACAAAAGCTGTGGACCAGCTCTGCAACAGACATATCAGAAAGCCAGAGCACTGTTCAGCTCGCCGCTATTAGTACGGAAATCTACAGGGAATAGTGAGAAAAGTGAATTAGAAAAAAAGGAAAGAGCTTATTGAAAAATGACACATTGTGTTTCTCAATAAAATTTACATGTGATATTAAAAATGTGCCCGTGACCAATAACACACACCGCCAGTCCAACCTCGGTGGCACCACCTTTGGCATGCTGAACTGCAGTGCCGGGAGCCATATGCTGGCCTGGGGTCTGGATCCCCAGATGGGCCTGAAAACACACTGAGCTCATGCAGGTACCCAAGATCCTGAGGAGTTAGAGGGCCAGGGAGAGATTACAGCATGGGGCCAGCTGGTGGCGTGGTAGTTAAGGTGCTGGACTCCCACATGGTCAACTGTAGTTTGAGTTCTAGACCTGAGAGCTTGCTTTCTCTCTTTCTCTTTCTCTCTCTCTCTCCCCCCCTCTGTTTGGTCAAATTAAAAATAATAATAATTAAATAAAATAATCCTTTAAAAAAAGATTACAGCACTGTAGGGCTTGTTGCAGGTGCTTCTCTCTCTCTCTCTGTCTCTCTGTCTCTCTCTGTATCTCTCTCTCTGTCTCACACACATGCATTCTTTATCATAAATAAACACACACACTTTAAACTCAGTTCACAGTAAACCACTTTACTTTAAAATATGAACATGTATTTGTGTGCACTCACACACACACGCACACACCCTAAGAGTTAACAAAGACTTTTCTAGAACTTAGAATATAGGTTTTCCATAAAATGAAGAGAAAACTTCTTTGCCAGAACTGAGCAAAGTTTAAGTGTTAGAGATTTCTAACCTAAACACCCCTGTTAACCTCCTTCACTACTGACTCACCACTGAACTGTGCTAAGGACTTAGTTTTCCAAACTCTTCCCCCCTCAAGCACTCCCACTGTCAGGCCAGAGGTCTCCGAGGCTCTTTGGGTCGGCTCTTCCGCTGGCGTTAACACTGAGTCTTTCTACTGACAGAATCTGGGGAGGCCCAGGCCTCTAGAAACATGACCCAGTGTGACCTTCTTCCCACTGTCTATCCTAACAGAAAAGGGAGAAAGAGAAGGGCAGGAGATCAGAGGGAGGACAGGGGTGAGGGAGAGGAGGCCACAGAGGGAGGAGGCCGGGAGGATGTGCTCCACACACTGGGAGGGGAGAGGTGGTCAGGACCGATCCGAGGAGGGAGACTTCTGCAGGGCCAGGGCTGAGAAGAACGCAGGCCAGGTCCCAGCAATCTGTGGAGGGGGGAGGCCGCGCCGCCAACCGTGGTCTGCACCTGACAGAAGAGCGGGCGGACACCCCCGGTATTTGAGAGTCTTCCTTGGTAGTGGGCGGGGAGTGAGCAGTAACGGTAACACGGAACAGCTAACAGCAAAGCACCTACTGTGTGCCTGGCCTGCTTCAGTGCTCTGTGTTACAACGACTCATCTGAGACCCAGAGGAACCCAAGCAAGCCAGGTGCCCCACGTGGCCGGTGAGATGACCCGAGGCTCTCAGAGGCCTAACAGCCGGCGGGCAGTCTAAGCCGTGTCAAGAGGGCAAGTGGGAAAGGGGGAGAAGGTTCCAGGTTACACAGCAACAAGCCCCGGGAGTGGCCTCCGAAAGCACTGTGAGGGTCATCCCAGCCCTGCGTCTCTCACAGCGAAAACAAACACACTGCTGGTCAATTGAGGAACCGAAAACTAAACATCAAATACCCATCCGGGCACACTCTACAGTGAGGGCATCGAATGAGTCAGGTCTGCGTTAACCAATATGGGGGAAAAGCTCTAAGGTACATCATGGCATCTCCTACAGCAAGTCCTGTGAGAGACTGACCGATGGCCCCAGAGACGCATGGCATCTCCTACAGCAAGTCCTGTGAGAGGCTGACCGATGGCCCCAGAGACAGCAGGTGTGAACCCCAGGACTGGCTGTCACTTCATTTGGAACAGGACCTATGCAGATGTGGCTACATTGAAGGTCTTTCTGGGGGGTCATCTGGGGGCCTCTACACATAGCCACACGTCACCCTAGGAGAGAGGAGACGGCGATCTGACAGACACACATGAGGATGGATCGTGAAGATGAGCAGAGAGATGCTGAGGCTCTGCGTGAGGGGTGGGAGTGGCACAGACACGAGCCACGCAACGCTGGCAGCCTTGGAGCTGGAAGAGGCAACGAGGAATCCGAACACGGGACCTTTAGGTTCCTTACTCTCTGCCCAGTGACACCAACTTCAACTTCTGCCCTCCAGAAGCAGGGGGAGTGCACATCTGCTCTTTTAAGCCACCCAAGTTTGAAGTTCTTCATCACAGCAGCCATGGGGAGCCAACACTAGCCATGGGAACCCAACACCAGCCATGGGGACTAAACCCTGCATGCACACCGACACCATGAAGGCAAATCAATTGGTTAACAGGATAGACTTGAAGACCGTGGGGCAGAGGAGGAAGGGAGGAAGAAGGAATGGATGTCTCCAAGACTAAAGTCCTTACTACTGAAAGCGACTCAGTGCATTTCTCTGGGGCGAAACTTCCTGCTAAGGATTTTTTTTTTCTTGGTTGTGAAAGGGAGTCTGATACTGCGCCTTAAGAGAGGAAATAAACCTTAATTTGCATTTTAACTCACACTTCACAGATGCTTGCTGAAAAAGAACGGGGGGACGTGCCCCGAGTGCTGGATTTCTGCTATACCTCCCACTGTCCTCACCAGCTGGGACCACCACCACCTCACGCTGGCCCCAGGATGGAAGCAGGTGGGGAAAGGAGAAAGAAGAATCCCAGCACACCCCACATGCCCACCCTCAACCATGAGCCTGAACCACTACCGAGCAAGTGGCCCATGGTGGGCTTACCTGTCAGTAATTTTGGGGGGACAACCAAAACATAGCATATTCTTTCAAACGTAAAGCTCGAAAAAACCAGTAGGTAGAGTGCAGGCAGGACTCAGGGCTTGCTGAGCTCCATCAACCCCTCCTAACAGGTGACTTCATGCCTACCTTCAGAGTCTTCATCTGTAAACTGGGCCATAGGCTGGGTGGGCTACCACTGTGGAATGAGAGCGAGAGGGGGCTGCCCTTCCACCTACGCACGGATTCATCTGGAAGGCAGCCCATCTTTAGAGAACGCAAACTCCTGCTACTTTCTCCTGACAGATTTTTCCAGCCATCACATTTCCAAAATGAAAATGTAACAGCTTGCAACCATTGCAATATACTTAAGATGTAATAATGGAAAATGAGATGTTATTGATTGAAGAGGGAGGAGAAGTAACCACAATGGTGTCATCAAGTCAGAGAAAGAAAGAAAATTAACAGATGAATTCTTCTAGACTGAGGTTGTGTTGCCACCCACTACAGATGGCAGGGTTCTGAGTAGCAGTCCCCAGACAAAACAAGATATACATTAAATATGTGAGGCAGTCCTCGACAGAACATGCTATGTCCTTTCAATCATAAGGGAATTCCGCGTTCCAGAGTACCTCATAGCTAAAACGTATGTGCTGAATCCATTCTGTTTGGCAACGACATGCACAGACGTTCAACTGTTTGCCTTGCAATTGTGTGTGAGAGACAATTTCCTTTTTCCTCCCAGTGGAGCACAGTGTATAGTAGAGCCACTATTTTGTAAATGCCGAAATAAAACACTACATTTTATAAAGAAATAACTAACATTAAATGTGGCATGCCATACCCTCAAGAGGAAAACACTCACATATACCTTGATTATCAATGAAGCACTCCTCAATTGTGTGACTTCGCACCAAAAGAAGAGAATGAAGATTTTCTAGATAGAGGTATCTGTGGAAATGTTGAGCATTTTCCACGAACCTGGTGGTCATCCACACGTCTTCATTGGAGAAATATCTATTCAAGTCCTTAGCCCAGTGTTTAATCAGATTATTAGATTTCGTTTTTGTTTTTGTTGCTATTGAGTTACAGAAGGTCCTTATCGACTTTGGGGATTAATACCTACCTCATCGGATACATGGTTTGTAAATATTTTCTCCAAATTCCATAGGTTGCCTTTTCACTCTATTCATTGTTTCCTTTGCTGTGCAGAAGATATTTAGTTTGACATCACCAATCACAGAGGAAATATAACAGAAAACCACACCGAGTGGCCAGACAGTGGCACTGCAGTATAAATGCAGCATCCTATGAGGCTAACACACACGTGGTAGGGTTCCAAGTCCACATCCAGAGACCTCCCTGAATATGCTGGGCCTGTTTATACCCTTGATCCAGGTGTGGAAGAATTGAAACCCTTTAAACAGTAAAGCCATTATGAAAAAAATATAGAGATATTTCTCAAAAAATAAAACAGTAAAAATAGAAATACCTTAAAAATAAAAATATAATCTGGCAGTCATACTTCTGTGTATTTACTGGAAAGAACTAAAATCAGGATCTTTTTGTTTTTTTCTTTTTAGAGAGTTTTTTGTATGTGCATTTGCCAGAGACATAGAGAGAGACAGAGGAACAGAAAGTGAGAAATCCCCCCCTACCCCCGCCAGGGGGAATGTCCATGCCACAATCTTTTCTCCTCCATTCTTCTCCTGGGATTTTGGGCAGGCACAACAAACGACTGGCGTGAGTTTCAAGCCTCTAGGTCCAGGGGCCATACTGTGATTGGCCATGTGGGAGTCCAGCACCTCAACCACTACACCTTCCCCGAAATCCGGATCTTGAAGATACATTAGCACTCCCATGGTCACTGCCACACTGTTTGCAATAGTTCTGGGGTAGGAATAACCTAAACCTCCATTGATAGGTAAATAGATTTAAAAAATAAAATGATACATGCACACACACACACACACACACACACACGCACACGCACACACGGAAATACTATTGAGTGTTTTAAAAGATGAAAATTCTGCACTATTCAACAACATGGATGAACCGTGAGAACATTGTGCTGAGTGAAATAAACCATTTGCACAAAGACAAACACTACATGATCCCACTTACATGTGAGAGGGGAAATAGTCACATTTATAGACTGGATATTAAGTGAAATAAAATATTCACGGTCACAGACTTGCAGAATGGTGACTGTAGAGGCTTGGGGGAGGGGGATACAGGGACATACTAACCAAAGGGTATGAAATTTCTGTTAAGGTAAATGAGCTCCTGGAATCTGCTCTCCAACACTGTACCTACAGGCAACAATCCTGCATTATACACCGAAAAAACTGTTCAGATGGTAGATCTCATGTTAACTGTTCTTACCACAATGAAATACTATTTTTAAAGAAAAAAGACACCTGCAGAGTACCGAAAACAGGAAATACTCGGGCTAAGTGTTTTGTTAATGATCGTTGCCATTTTATTAGCTAGACAAAATATGTCATTTATCAAACTTTAGAGAAATGCAGTAAACTGAGATAATATCAAACTTTGAATTCTTACAAAGAAAACAATACACTTGGTAGGTATAATTACCAACAGTTATCTAATCCATGTTTAACGATTAAAGAAAATTTAGATTGACAGTCCAAGATTTTCTTCTCAGAATTAAATAAGTACCCTTTATCTGACATCAGACTGCTTCATTTGTAGCTATGACAAATGACCAATGATTGAACAGAAACTGTTCTGAGTAAGCCCTCCATGAAGAGAAGACATCGTGGCCCAATCAAGTACTTAGCCAGTCATTCAAGACTGCAGCAGGGAGCAGCAGTAGAGATGGACTTTGTTTTGGAGAAATTTTTTTTTTATAATTATTTTATTTAATTTTACTTATTACCATTTTTTTTAATTTGACAGAGACAGAGATACAGAGAGAGACAGAGATACAGAGAGAGAGACAGAGATACAGAGAGAGAAAGTGAGGAAGCAAGGAGCCAGATCCAGGACTCGAACTATGGTTGACCATGCGGGAGTCCAGTGCCTTACCCATCATGCCACCTGCAGGTCCCTGGGTTGGAGAATTTTAAATCCTGTGATTTCTGCTCTTCCCCCCACCTACAGCATAGCAGGTTACTCCATCAGCATCTTGGAGGAATGCAGAGTGAGTGACAGTGGAAGGCAGCTTGGATTAGATCAAAGAGCATCTGTTAGTCTTTGGCTTTGGGCAGGTTATCCAAACCTCCAAGGCTGGGTTTCCACCTCTATTAAATCTTTCTCACAGGATTTTTCTGGGTACTACATCAAATAAAGAATGTAAAGTGCCGCATGGAGCCTCGGAAAAAAAATAATTCACAAATCCAGTTCCTTATCATGAGCTTACTTGCCTTAGCGAAGAGCAAGTTAATTGTGGAGACTGGGTAGTGGTACAGCAGCAAACCAAATGCCCTAATCTAGGTCTGGCAGGGGCTGGGGGTGGATCGTGGCATCAAGAAATTATTGGGGTGCCTGTTTCTCTGCTTCTCTTTGTCTCTTGCGCATTAAGAAATACAGACATAAACTATAAAGATAAAGAGTAGGTCGATTCTGTGAGTACCCTAAAAGGGGGGAATCCCTTACGAACAGCTCCTTGAACATGGTTGCCAAACACACAGCTAGGGCTCAAGCCCTTGGCTGAATTGTGAAGACATGTTCACAAGTGTCACATCCCTCGTTGCCCATAATGTCCCCACATGTCTCCTGCGAGGCAAATTTACGTGGAGCCCAACAGCTAGTAAGGAAAGCCAAGAAAGTGTGTGTGGGGATGGCAGGTGCTTCCACGTGACTCCTCCTCCCAGGGGCCCAGGCTGGAAACAGCCTCAGCACTGCCCTGGACTACCCACGTGCAGGTGTGCAAGGCCCTGGAGCAGGAGACTGAGTGGATGCCAATGTCAGCACGTTTCAATTCAGCTACAAAATTAGAGGCTACGATGTTTTCAAATACGGAAAAGGGTATCTCGTGCCATGGAGCGGGTTTAGCCTAGGAAGCGAGGACCATGACCAGAGCACTTTTCCGCCCCTGTTAAACGAAGACATGCTGGCCACTGGTCACCGTGGTACAGTTCCCCTATCCGCAGCTTCAAAGGACACTCCGAAATCTCCTTTCAGTAGCAAAGGGAAATCCAAACTATAGAAACGACCTCCAGCACACTTAGTGGTTAAGTTTCACTCTGAAAAGAGAATTGTCCCTCTTTCGTAAGGCATACCAAGTTAGTGCCCCGAAAAATTTAGGACTCTTTTACACTTTCAGCAAACAATGCCCCCAAGTCTGCCCTCAAGTATTCACTCAACAACTAGGTATTAGTGCCTCTACGCACAACACTGCTGTAGATAACAAGACGCTGCAATACACAAAACTGACATCTGTCATGCCTCACCTTTTCACCCTGCCCTACTCCATTTTCAACAAAGGTGGCTTCTCCTTTAAGGGGCCCTCCATCGCTCACAAATCTGGCCTCTCCAAATGGGACTCTGGAATGTGCAGCGTGCCAAAGAACAAAAGACTCCTTTCTGTTCACGGAAATACAGTCTGGAATTCCGTGAAAAGCAGCTCACTCCTGAGGCTCTGCGGAGACCCAGACGTGCCCTCCCAGGGCAGCCCCCCCACACACAAATGACGCCTTCCCACTGCCCGCTTTCCTGCGAGCTCCCCGTGCACCTTCCCAGCCTGGAGACGGCTCGTCAGCCCCCAAGCTTGAGGTCACTGTTCTCTAACCTCTGCCCTCCCTTGTCTTGTGCCATTGACCAGAATGTCTTCTTTGTACCATCTGCACCGTCCACGGTTCTTTTCAGAGTGGGGACATAACAACACAGACGTGTCCAGGGTTCAGGAGCTCAGAGCAGAGAGGGCAAAGTCCTTTCTTGGATGTTCCTTCATTTGGTGGCTCCCCAGGTCAGGAGCACGGCCACCAGGGCTTTGCTGGAAGGCCTGTCCCACAGAGCATGTGGAGGCAGGCAGAGGACAGTCCGGCCTCCCTCTCCAGAAGAGGTCGAGGGGTGGGTGCTGCCGCACTGTGGGAGCACGTCGGCTGCCCCCAGGCAGCTGCACCCCAGCTCTGTCTTCCAGCAGATCAGACCCCCCGGCCCTCGCCCGGGCCCACAAGCACTCGGCCTCTCGGCCTTCAGCTGCAGGTCACGGAGCTCCTGTTCCATGTTAATCTGTGAACCACAAAGGTGTGACGTGCCAAAGCACTCCCAGGATCACGACTCGGGTCAGGAACCTTGCTCAGGAGACCACAGGCATGGCAGTGGCCACGCACCGGCAGGGCTGGCTCTAGTTTTGCAGTTACCCACCTCTTCCCAGACTCCCACCCAAGAAGCTGTGCACCACAAGGTTTTCTGGAAAAGTCACCCCTGTCTGTCTAAGGCTACCAGGAGCCCAAAAGAAGGCCTCTGGGACAGGGAGGAAGGAACGCACCTCGCAGTTACGAAGAGAAGCGAGCAGCACACCACAGGGGCCGGGGCAACACTGCAGCCCTCAAAGCGTGGAGTAGTGGCAAGGATGTACGTGGGGACTTGGGGTGAGCAGGAGACCCTGCTGGAGGACGGCACGTCCTCTGGGACAGTGAAGCGCTCACTCTCCCGATGGTGTCCTCTACCCAGTCTTGCCAGCGGAGTTCAGTTCGGCCTCTGAGGCCTTTGCAGGAAGAGGCGTGTTGCTGCGTTTTAGTCCACACGAGCAGCCCAAGAGCCACGCGGACCAGCAGGCAGTACCGACGGTACTCCCTGGCTGACATACGTGCCTCAGCGGCGTAGTACATATGTGTGTGTGTGCAGGGCCTCAGGTGTTGGGACAGCTTCCTGATAAACACAGCCTATAAATGCAGAAGTAGTAAACTCCACAGATGGGGCACACCTGTCATCCCAGGTGCCAAGGAGGTTATGCAGGAGAACCACGAGTTCAAAGCCAGCCTGGGCAATAGAGTGAGACCCTGTCTCTTAAAAAGAAAGAAAGGAAGAAAAAAGAAGAAATAAAGATAGAAAAGAAAAAAGGGGAAATGCCCTATGTTATCTTTTCAGAACTTGCAAGTTCTTTACCAAAAATACAGACAACACACAGTCTTTCAAAATACAGGTGAGGGGCCGGCAGGTGGTCCGTGGTGGTTAAGGGCGTTAGACTCGCATATGACTGGCCATGATCTGAGTCCTGCACCTGGTGGCTTGCCTTCTCACTTTCCCTCTCTTTTTCTCTTTTTTATTCACTGTCCCTCTCTGGTCAAATTTAAATAAATAAATAAATAAATAAAGTTAAAATTAAAAAATCATTTAAATAAAAATAAAAATGAATTCCAAGGGCCAGCAGGTGGCATGGTAGTTAAGGCACTGGACTCCCACATGGCTGACTGTGGTTCGAGTCTCAGATCTGGTGACTTGCTTTCTCACCTTCCCTCTCTCCCTGTCTCTCTCTGGTGAGCACACATGCCCTGTGGCAAATTAAAAAAATAAAAATGATAGCAAATAAATTCTTTTTTAAGAAAATGAATTCTAGAAGAATACACATGTCAATACCAAACAAAATTATTAAGTAACTTCTGCCTTTTAGATGCAGTTGGGGTCCCAGGTCTAAGAATATAGTCCTTCAGCATGATCCTAAATATGTCAGATTCACATCAGTCTCCAAACCTACTCCCCTGCTCTTCGATAACAGCACGTTTGGTAAGGAGACTATACACTGAACAGAATGGGTTATTCCAGAATTGCTCCAGGGCATTTCGGCAAATTTAGTAGATATGACCTTGTGATGCCAAAACAAGTTGTTAGAATGTGTTCTGAGGGGCCTGCAGGTGGCATGGTGGTTAAGGCGCTGGACTCCCACACGGCTGACTGCAGTTCAAGTCCTGGACCTTGTGGCTTGTCTTTTCACTTTCCCTCTCTGTCTCTCTATGGTCAAATTAAAAAATAATAATAAATAAAATTAAATAAATAATTCTTCCCTTAAAAAAAGAGTGTGTGTGGAGTGCCACAGGAAGCCAGTCTGGTGTCCACCTATTCCTGCACCTCAGCGAAGCACATCTAGGTTTCTGTAGCCCCTTGAAATTTTCCCTCCCGGACCACTTCAGACAGCTCTCCTATCGCATCTGCAGTTTGCTGATGGGAGTGATTTTATTCACCCTAAGTCAGTTTTCATTGCCAGTTACACTAGAACTACCCATATATTAGACTCATTATAAAATAATGCCCTGCTTTCAGACTTTCGCTCTATTTTGGTACATCCTTTTAAAGTGAAAGGCATGCCATTAAAATGCATTTGTCCCATTGAGTCAGATTTTTAGGCTCATTATGGTGCTCACTGTTGACACAATAGCTCCTTCAGACACACAGCAATCTGTCATGAAAGACCCACACTTGGAGGGGTGACAAAAGTGTTTTGCCGAGACTGTCTTCTCCATGCAGTTGCTGTCAGAGACATACATTAATACCATCCTAGTTAAAGAGTATTTATTCTAAAATGTGCAGACCACTTAAATAGAAAATGACTTCATGAGCTATTTCTGCAAGTTCAGTTGCTTCTGAGAACACAGCATTGTTAGATACCTTGCAGTAGGAAGGAGGAGCAGCCGGCAGGGGCTCATACTCTTCGACCCCCCAGGAGCGAATTCTTGGCTCACTGTCAAAGCGGCATGCACGATGGGGTCTTCTACTACCAACGGGAAATGCACATTATGAAAAGCTATGCATAGAATGAGGGTTTTTTTTTTTTTTTGCCCCAGAATAAACTAGGACTTTAATTTCCATTTTTCCACCAACTTTCTGAAGTCTCAAAAACTAGAGTCATTAATTGTCAATACTTTCCCATTAATAACGGGAAAGCTTTTCAGATTTCAAATTATACTTCAGAGGAAAAGAAATCGTCTATATAAAAATGCTACCAGCTTCGAAATAATAAAGCTGGGTCATTTGTTATAAAAATAAATCTTAAAATTAAAATGTGTTCACCCCTCAGAAGTGCTAAAACTAACATCTAAAATAGAGGCATGACACAGCCTTACGGAGTGAAGTCATGCTTTATTCTTAATCAAGCTTGAAAACTTGGGACACAAAGCCAATATTCTGAAGAATTAAAATGCCAAACTAAGCCTACATCAGGTAAACAGAAAGAGCAGGAAACAAAGCATATTTCAAATTTTCACATCCGTACCATTTTATACTATCGTGTAAATTCTGATTGCCAGGGGCCAGCAGGTTGCATGGTGGTTAAGGTGTTGGACTCCCTCACGGCTGACTACGGTTCAAGTCCTGGACCTGGCAACTTGCTTTCTCTGTGTGTGTGTGTGGGGGGGGGGGGGGGGGGGGGGGTCCTTCTCTGGTGAGTACACGTGGCCTATACAAATTTAAAAAAAAAAAAAAAACATTTTAAAAATGAAATAATTCTTTTAATTAATTAATTAATTAACTGATTGATTTCCACTGTACAGCTCCCATTACGAGGCTCAGCTATTTAAAGTGTCTACTGTAGATTTAGAAACTGCCTCAGTCCATCTTGTGACGCTGCACCGGGGTACCACAGATCAGGTCATTCATAAAGAAAACGAGTTGATTCTTCCCAGCTCTGGCGGCTGGGACGTGCGAAGCATGGTGCAGGCACCCACTTGGTTGGCTCTCCGTGAGGTGGAAGAGTGGGCAAGCACACGAGGCAGACAGCAAAAGCGGGCCATCGTTACGACTTTTTTAACAATCCACTTTTACAACTCCTTAATCCATAAGTGGATTAATCCATTCATAAAGGTAGAGACTTCAGGCCTCAATCACATGTCATTCAGCCTCACCTCTTAATACTGCCACAATGGCAACCAAGTTTCAACATGAGTGTTGGCAAGGACATTCAAACCACAGCAAAAATACAGACCTAGAAAGAACCTTACGGAAACCAAAGTCCAGAGCAGTGAAGCAATCTGCCGATCACACAGCCAGTCAATGACAAGAGACCAGACTCTGTTCCCATGTGCCGAATTCAGATTGCCAAATTATATAGTTCTGCTTCCTGTCTTAAAAACAATATGTAAGGACAGACAGTGGTACGATGGTAAAACGCTACATTTTGCAAGGCAACCTCACATGGGAAAGTTCCTGGTTCAAGACTGTGAGCCTCCCTGAGTATGCCGGGTATGGATGTGACCATGATCCAGGGCAGACTGAAAATTGTGGTGGATCAATGAAACTGGGTCCCTGCAAGGGGTGCCTTCTCTCTTTCTCTTTATCTCTCATGGATGTCTTTCTCTTTATCTCTCAGGGATGATATAAGTAAATAAATTTGTAAAACATTTTTTTTTTAAAAAAATGCAACATCAGGCAGTTAAAAATCACACTTAAAAAAGAAGAAAGAGAAAACTAAAAGTGGTATAAAAGTACTGTGCATGCTTTGTGGCCCCTAGTTAGATCAACTTTGAAATTAAGTCTTAAAAATGGTGTATAAATAATCTCTCAATGAAACGGTCACATCCACAGCAAAATCGCCAGGTAGAAAATAGCTAAGTACTAACAAGATAGATATAGGGCCTATACAAAACTTTATCAAAAGAACATGAGAGGACACTTAACCATTAAAGGCTGACACATTATTCATTACTGGATGAGAAGAATGAATAGTGTAAAACTATCGAATCTCCCAAAAAGGCAAAATATCCTATGCAAAATCATAAGAAAACTCTCGTTGGGCCTGAGCAAGAGTGAGCTAAACAAGAGTGGCAGCATGGTGGTTGAGGCTCTGGACACTCCCACGAGGCCAGCCTCAGTTCAAGTCCCAGACCTGGTGGCTTACTTTCTCGCTTTCCTTCTCTTTCTCTGTGTCTGTCTCTAGTCGAGTTAAAGTGAATGAATAAATAAAATTGGATAAATAATTCTTAAAAAAAAAAAAAAGACTGAGAAAGTCGCTTGAAAGTAAGAAAAAAGTCAAGACATTCTTGTTAATGGAATAAAAGTTTTCCTTTTCAAGTATGGACACCATATATTAAAACAATCTATAATCTATGAGTTTGGACGAGCACAAGATTAGATTACAGAATAGAAAAAACATACTATAGAAAGCATGTATCTGGCAGAGGTAGTCATTCATTTCAGAGAGGGAAGAACTGTTCTCTCTCTAAAATAATTGGTCACTGCTAGGAAAATGTTAGATCCCTATTCTCAGAGCGCAAACTGAGATCTGAGTGAATTAAAGAGTCAAATGTAAAAGAAATGAAACAATTAAAAAATTTGCAGCCAAATAGTAATTTTGGAATAGAAATTCCTTTTTTTGTTTTTTTTAATTTTAGGTTTTTGCCAAAGTGCACATGCATTTGCCAGAGAGAAATGAGAGAGAGGGAACGTGAGAAATCATCCCAAAAGGGGGATGGTCGCACCTCAATCCCTTCTCCATCCTCCTCCTGGGATTTTGGGCACGTAAACACATGCACCTTGCATAATTTTCAAGATGCCAGGTCCAGGGCTTGAACAACAACCAGTCATGTGAGAGCCATGCTTTAAACATCATGCCACCTGGTGGCCTCGTGAATAGAAACTAATACCAAAGAGGGAATCCGTGAACAAAAAGATGAATAAATCCGATACATAAAAATATGAAAAGTACATTTACCAGAATATTCTATATACTGAATTTAAAATCAAAGGGTAGGACCAACAGGTAATTCAGTGGTTATCGCGCTGGACCCCACCGGGCCAACCACCATTTGAATCCCAGACCTTACTTGCTTACTCATTTTTTCTTTCTTTCTCTCTCTCTCATCTCTCTCTGGTGAGTCCCATAGCAAATTAAAAATAATAAAATTAAATAAATACTAAAAAACACATAGGATAAGCTGTGGCAGCATGACTAACAAAGTAATACGGTCTTTAGCATAAACAAACTATGTATAGGAGGCTGGCAGGTGGCGTAGTGGTTAAGGTACTGGACTCCCACATGGCCAACCACAGTTCGAGTTCCAGACCTGGCAGCTTGCTTTCTCATTTTCCCTTTCTATCTCTGTCTGTCTCTGATATACTTTAAAATAATAATAAATAAAATTAAATAAATCTTTTAAAAAACTATGTATAAATAAGAATAAAAAGAATGCACAAATGGAAAGTGTACATAGGACACATCTGGTAATTGAAAGACTTATGAGTAACAAAGAAAATCCTTCTAGCTCAGGAACAATAAGAAAAGTGTCAATTAAAACAATTTACTATTGCTTTTCCTCAACCAACTAGCCAACAAAATTTAACAGATAATATTCAGAGATGGTGAGGGCACAAAATAAAACGCTTGCACATGCACAACCCACTGGAGTACAGATCAGTGCCAGCCTCCAGAAGCGCTATAAATTTGCCAGAGAAAAACTATGCTCACTGACCCAGAAATTTAACTATAGGAATTTACCCTGAAGAAAATTCAAAATGTACAAAGATAAATCTACAAGGCTGTTCATTAGGGCATCACTTACATAATAAAACTGTTTTAAAAGGCTTAATGTTTAATAAGAAGGAATTGATTAAATAAATATCGTCATAGATGTCTATATACTACTAAGTAGTCACTAAAATTTGTTTATTGAAGAGCCCCTAATGCTTGGGGGAAATGATCAAACAGACTGTTTAAAAATATAAGGAAGGGGACTGGCAGGTGGCGTGGTGGTTAAGGGCACTGGACTCCCACATGTTTGACCACAGTTCAAGTCCCAGACCTGGCAGCTTGCTTTCTCACTTTCCCTTTCTCTCTCTCACTCTCTCTGTCCTTCTCTACTCAAATTAAATAAATAAAGTTAAATAAAATAATTCTTAAAAAAAAAAACAAGGAAGCAGGAAATTCATCAGTTTATGATCAAAATTATACTTTAATACATATATAACCCTGGGTCCCACAGATGGTGTAGTGGTTAAGGTGTTGGACTCCCACATGGCTGACTACAGTTCGAGTCCCAGACCTGGCAGCTTGCTTTCTCACTTTCCTTCTCTCTCTCTCCCCTCCCACACTCCCTCTCCCTCTCTGGTCAAATTAAAATAAGTAAATAAATAAATAAAGCTAAATAAAATAATTCTTAAAAAATAAAGTAGAAAGAGAAGTAAATTGAATTCCCATTGACCCATCACCCAGTTTCAACCTTCACCAAGGTGGAGGCAAATCCCAGACACCACAACCCTCCATTCATAAATATTGCAGCTTGTGTCTCTAAAAGAGGGACATTTTTATACTTTACACATAATCAAAATAACATGGCACTGAAGAATAATTCGTAATAAACCATTAATATCATCCAACATCCTGCCAGTGTGCAAATTATCTCAATTGTCTCATAAATATTTTATTTTGTTTTACAGTTAAGATGTCTACATTGAAATGCAAATAGCATCCATACATTTATGCAAATCCCCTTTAATCATAGGTTCCCTTCCATCTGCTTTTTCCTTCTGTCATTTCTTTGTTGAAATAATCTGAATTGTTTGTTCTGTAGAATCTCCCAGGATCTGAATTTTTTTTTTAAGTTTATTTATTCCTTCCAAGAGTGAAAAAGATATGTAGAGAGAGATGTAGAGACAGAGCGACAGGAGAGAGCCCTAACAGGGTCTTGAGGACCCAGTCTGTCCCCAGCTTCAGCCAGCCTGGACTATGGGCACACACGCCCCTCCTACTCAGAGAGGTCTCTACATGCCAATAAAACCCTCCCATGTGGGTCAACCCCTGCTACATGCCTCACCACCAAGGATCTTGGTTCCACTGAATGTCCTCCATGATGAGGGTTTTACGTTCCATGACCCTACATTTCCCGAAAATACACTAGTAGAGTCGAGACTGGACAGATTTGGGTTTGACTTTTTTGACAAGTCTACTAAATGTTAACAGTAGGTCCATCCAGAACACTGTCTCCGTGCCCACTCTGTAACATCTACAGATAATTACTGCCTAGACACGTGACTCATTAAGGATTGTGAACCGGTGGTATCCCACCACTCCTTCCACGTCAATTGGAACACTTCCACGGGGAACCTCCTCACACACCATTTGGTTGCTCTGAGATACAAATTACAGAGTACAGTGGGGATAAACACTTGATTCTTTCTCTTGACTTACATTTGCACAATAATGAGCTGGCTCCCAGCACAGGGTAATCCTCAGGAAGTACAGATCTGATCCTTGGACTCCTATACCTTCCCAGCCTTCAACAGGCAACCACCTGGAGAGCCAGCAGGTGGCATGGCAGTCGAGGCGCTGGATTCCCACATGGTCAACCACGGTTTGACTTCCAAATAAATAAATAAATAAATAAATAAAATTTGATAAGTATTTTTTAAATAAATAAATAAAAGGCAACCATTGGGGCCAGCAGGTAGTATAGTGGTTAAGATGCTGGACTCCCACATGGCTGATCATGGTTCAAGTCCTGGACTCACTGGCTTGAAAATCATGTCGGGTGCATGTGCATGTATACCCAAAAATCCCAGGAGGAAATTGGTAGAGAAGGGACTGCAGCATCACTGTCCTCCCAGGGGGTTGATTCCCCACTTTCCTTCTCTCTTTCTTTGTCTCTGTCTCCCTCTTTTGCAAGCACATGCACCATATGGCAAAACCCCAAAAAATAAATAAATAAAGGCAAGCATCGTTCTGAAGATACAGCAGAGCATCTTCGACCTCCTGGGCCATCAGTTACCTGGCCCTCGCCCACCTCCCAGGCTTAGCTTTTCTGGAAATCTCTGCAGTTGCACTGCTCATTTCTGCCCACCACAAAGCGTCCGCCCAGCCTCTACTTCAGCCTGAAATCTCCTTCATCTCTCCTGCCTCCTTCCTTTAGTTCCTTCCTATTCATCCTTTGGACTTCATGCTAAATGCCATTGTCTTCGGGAAGCCTTCCCAGCCCCCCAGACCTGAGTCGGACTTAGCTGCCATAAGCTCCCTTGCTCCAAAGCACTGATCCCAGTTTGTCCTGAACACGACTATGTGGTCTCCTGACCCCCAACTCCAAGCTGTGGGATCAGCTGCCATGTCTCTGTGAGGCCACACTGCAGCCGGACACCTGGAGCTGAGCCAGGCTCATCAGTTTCCCAGTGACTACAGGTGGAAAGAGAGCGATGCATGAGTGTGCATCGTGGCTCCAACATTACCTGCATGTCCTCATTCATCTGAGGGCACCGCTGACCGGAACGGCTGACGTGTGTTGGCCAACCCACCTGGTTCAGGGATTTAGAGTTGATGACGACCTAATCTAAGAGGTGGACACATAAACAACTCCAAGACAATGTTGGTGGCTCTGTCACACAAGAACACCTGGGCAAATGTGACAATAAGGAACATCCTGATGGGACGAATTAGGGATTGCAAAGAGTGCTATCATTGCTCCCAGGAACAGGTACTCCTGCGGGCTAGGAGACATCACGTGATGGCTCCTTTACCACAGCCAGCTCCGAATGAACAGGGACACACGGACCAGATCATTATTTTTTCAAATTTGCCAGAGGGTACATAGGCTCACCACAGAAAGACAGAGGGAGAGAGAGAACAGACCCCCCCAATGGGGTATGGTCACACCATGGTCCCTTCTCCTTTTCTTTTAAGAGAGAGATTTTTGCTATAGGGTGCATGCACTCACTGGAGAGACAGAGAGAGACAGAGAGACAGAAAGAAAGAAATCATCTCCCGGGAGGATGGCCATGCCGCAACCCCTTCTCCTCCAGTCTCCTCTTGGGATTTTGGGCACACATGCTTGGCGTGAGTTTTAAGTTGCTGGGTGTGGGACTCAAACCGTGGTCGACTACATGGGAGTCCAGCAACATAACCATTATGCTATTTACTGGTCCCTCTTCTTCTTTTCTCATGCTGCTGAATTTTGGGTACACATGTACACGTGGACAGAGTGTTTCTTGAGACCCCTGAAGCTGGGATTTGAACTGCACTCAGTCCTGTGAGATCCAGTTCCCTAATCACCAGACCTTGGGCTAACACAGGATCATTCTTTTTGTAAAAGAAAGAAATTCATTTCAACTCAAGTTCCCCTTATCGTAATTCAGTGGTTTAATGTTTATACCCAAAATCTGAGTTTTGTAAACCTGTCAATGATAGGATTCGTACGCCATAAATATTTAACACAGATTAAGATCTTGAGACAAAGAGATTTATTTTCAACTACTGCCTTCCCAAAGCTAGAGGAAAACAGATTCTCAAAATCTCTAAGTGATTCAGAACTAATGTAATTGCTAAGTCACTCTCAGTGTCACCGAGTATATCTAAAATCAGCGGCATCAGCTACTGAGTGTAACCAAATCATTTCATTAGCATAGATGTTCTTGCGGAAACCCAGCTCCACTGGAATTGGGAATTGGGATCACAGAACTATGATTAAATCAGGCCAGGCGGTTCTATAACCCGTTCCCTTCGAAACACGCAAGTCCTTAAGGGGAGGGACACCTTCCATGCCCTCGGTTTCGCTCTCCGGCTCTGGCGTGGAATAAGAGCTCAGCAACCACAGAATAAATGAGTGAGAAATATCAGAGAGAAGGCCATTAAACACTGCAAAGGGGCTGATGGCTATAAATAGGGGACCAGAGGGCCAGCCGTGGTGGCACAGCAGTGATGCAATGGTCCCGAAGGCCAAGCCCAGGAGGGAAGGTCCTAGTTTGCACCCTGCGGCCTCCCTGAAGGTGCCAGGTGTACACAACAGGATCGGGCTGGCTGATGCCGGAGCTAGATCATAGCATGAAGAACCCATAGGGGTCAGTCTCTCTCTCTTACAGAAGAAATAAATATATAAACTTGAAATAAAAAATAATTATTTAAATTCAGACACTTCTGAGAGTGAACATATTCATTAATATATGTATCTAGACCACCCAAAGCAAACCCACCTTTATCCTAGTGTGAAGTCATAGAAATGTCCATTCATTATTTACCTTCTTAAGACTCAGAAGAGTTTAAGGGGACATTGAAGATAGGTTGACGATCATGATTGCTTTTTTTTTTTTTCTCTTCAGGTTTTTCCCAAGAGAGATGGAGAGAGAGAGAGAGACAGTGAGAGAGACAGTGAGAGAGAAAGTGACAAACCATGCCCCGGTGGGATGGCCACCCTGCAACTCCTTCTCCATTCCTCTCCTGAGATTTTGGGCACTCACACATGCAGACACAGCCAGTATGATTTTCTTTTTTAAAGAAATATTTATTTAATTTTATTTATTAATAATAATTATTATTATTATTTAATTTGACCAGAGAGAGAGAAAGGGAAACCAAGAAAGCAAGCGATCAGGTCCAGGACTCAAACCACGGTCAGCCGTGTGGGATTCTAGTGCCTTAACCACCAGGCCACCTGCCGGTCCCCGGTATGATTTCAAGCCACCATGTCTGGAACTAGAACCATGGTCAGCCATGTGGGAGTCCAGTAGCTCAACTACGAAGCCACCTCCTGGCCTTCAGCCATGATTACTTTAAGCAGGTTCACAAATATGGCTATTGAAATGACAGACACAAATGAGAAGATTCAAATTCATTTGTCAACAGGAAAATTTAAGATACAATCATGATGAGATTCCATGACTCATCTAAGAGGATGACTAAAATGTAAAACTCTATACTATCAATATTAGCAAAGCTGCGGTAACCCCTGGAGCTCCTTCACTGTTGTGGAAGTACAAATTACAGACTCTCTTGGAAAACTACTTGACAGTATCTACTAAAGCCCTATGACCCAGAAACTCCATCCCACAACAGAAATGCACACGTATGTTCAAAATTTGCCAAGATGTCCACAATACCTACACATTGTATGTGTATCTCAATCATCCCCAGCACACCCTGAGTATGTACGATGTTTATTTCTCACTCACATTTTTTTTTTTTAATTTGCTGAGGGTGCATGCACTCACTATAGAGAAACAGAGAGAAAATGAGCACACACTCCTGACAGGAGATGGCCATGCCACAATCCCTTCTCCATTTCTCCTTGTGGGGTCCTAGACACGCACACGTATGCACTTGGTGTGTTTTTCAAGCTGCCAGGTCCAGGATTTGAACAGATCAGTCAATCATATGGGATCCAGCCCCTTAACCACCATGCCACCGGCTGGTGTCTGTCACTTAAATATTTTTAATTTATAAAACAGAATGTTCATAGCAGCCTGATCCCCTACAGTCAAATGTCCACCAACAGTGGAATGAATAAACAGTGTGGCATGGTCAAACAACGGAACACTGCACAGCAATGAGAATGAAGAGATTACTGCCATACTCACCAATATGGCGGAGTAGCACAATGTACTGTCCAAAGGAAGCCAAACACAATGGCGTGCGTACTGTACAATCCCACTGAAGTAAGTGGAAAACAATACAAACCTTCTACACACGGTGATAAGTCTTCAAAGCAGTCATCCCTGGGAAGAAAGCTTACAAGAATGAAGACAAGGAGCTTCTGATGTCCTTAAACAGTGTACTTTGTAATCATTCACTAATCATTCGCTCACAACTGGTACACTTTTTCCTATTTAATATACTCGATAAAACATTTATGAAAAAATATGCCCAAGAGATGATATTCTCATGCCTTCTTTCCAACCGAGAATCCTTAACTTAGCAGACATGCTGAACACTAAATAAATCACTTCATGACCTCAGAACTATTGGAAAGGGCTGATATGACAGTGTCCAATAAATGTTTGATAACGATGATGCACTTTATAAGAACGACCCCACATTTCCTACGGCAAACATTTTCTCTTTCCTATTTTTACTCACTGTCCTGTTCAATACCAGACCAATGAAGACTACCAGAAAACAAGGAGTAATGCCACCAAATTGGATAAAGTTGGGCCATTATGGAATTATAAAATGTTTGGAGAAGTCCTAAAAGCAATTTCCAGATCTTTAGAACAAAACAGTCTAATCAAAACCCCACGAGTTCTGGCTTCATAGACACTTAAAAGAAGAGCTGAAGGAAATGAGAACAGAGGTATGTGGTACTACCAAGGGAGAAGTGCGACCACTGGTACACGCTGAACCATGCCTTCCCCCCAAAATTCACAAGCTGAAATCTTAACTCCAAGTACCTCACAATGTGACTGGATTTATGAGAGAGAGTCTCTAAAGGGGCAATGAAGTTAAAATGGGCCATCACGCTAGGTCCTAATCCAGTGTCACAGATATTTTTATAAGAAGGGCATGTGTGCACACAGACACTGTTAGAGGAAAGACCATGTGAACACAGAGAACCACGATCCACAGGCCAGGAGATGTGTGAAGTGATCCTTCCTCAGGGTTTTCAGAGGATACCAACCTCACTGACCCCCTGATTTCGGACTGCCACCCTCCAGAACCGTGAGAAAATAAACTTCTGTCATGTGATTCACCCAATATGGCCGCCCTGGCCACCACTGACCCCCTGATTTCGGACTGCCACCCTCCAGAACCGTGAGAAAATAAACTTCTGTCATGTGAGCCACCCAATATGGCCGCCCTGGCCACCTCCTACACCATTCGCTGTGGAATATCAATGACCCTCAATGCCCCAGTCCCTGACGTGCTGCACAGCCCACCGTGTGCAGTGTCAGAGCACAAGCCCTCTCACAGGCAGGGCTGTCTCTTCTCGGCTCATGGGCCCCATGTATCCAGCACCCCCCCATAACGGTTTAATGCTTCTTTTCCAGATTGTGTGAAACCCTGTCTTAAATTGCTCTCTCAAGGCCCACTTTGGTAGCATCCTTTCTTTGCATCTGTGTGACCTGGGAACCAAGGACATGAAGAAGTCCTGCTTCCAGAAACAATGGGTAAAAGTACCTGTCATGACAACACAAACAACACTTCTTTCCAGAAGATAAATGAAGAGAAGTTTTACCTTCTCACCAAAGACAAGATGAAGAGGGGGTCGGGGGGAGTCACAAAGACAGGAGAACAACATAGATCACGGAAGAAAGCAGACGAATGGGAAAGCTGTAAGTACGCCCTGGCCACGCCACCGGTCTGAACGGCAGAGCAGAGATCTCGGGCCGCAGTGGTTTCCCCGCATCTCCCTAGTCTCCTCGTTCTGCTTTGACCCCAGACAACATGGTGAATCTTCCTAAAACTTCTGTCTGGCCACATCCAAGCCTGTGTCTAATACAGAATTAATTCGACCCACCTGTTGTGGGTCTTCCAGAAATAACTGACAATAATTTGTCAGCATTAACCTTTTGATAAAACATAAATTTGTCTAAATTTAAAGCACTTTAAAGAGGTGCAGAGGAACATTTTTATTATGCAAATGCTTCGCCAGCAAGTTGACAGTGATACGGATGCTGAGAACAGCGACCGCTCAGTCACGACGGAGCCTTTGGTGCCATGAAACGGAAGCTTGCCATCTCAGCTGGGGAAGGAGTGACTCACAGACAACTGCCCCTTCCTTGGTTAGACCTGGAAATGTCAAGCCCTGCAATTAATGAGGCACCTTACAGCTCCACACGCTGAGCACTGTAATGACAGAGGACGAATGTGTGTCCCAGCACTTAACATTTGCAGACAGGTTCTTAGTATCCTGTAGCCACCACGGGCAGCCCGAGAGGACCCCAGCCATTCCTAGAAGCCATCCAGTGGGACGCAGAAAGATCCAAATGGCCCAGGGATGAAACCTTTCCCTGTGGGAAGCAGTTAATGTCTACGCGGTTACTGCAAAGTTGATCAAGAGCCCAGAGGACACTGCCTTCCCCTGTTTTCTGTTTTGTTTCCCAGAGGGTACATGCACACAGAGAGGGAGAAAGCACCCCCTGTGAGGTGTGGTCACACTGCAATCCTTCTCCATCTTCCCATCTTGTTGGGACTTGGGGGTGCACAGGCACAGGCACCTGGTTTTTCAAGCCACCAGGGCCTGTCTGAACTGCAGTCAGTCACGTGGGATCCACTAGACACCAAGCCAGCCCCAGTACCTTTTGTTAAAACGGAGTGGTAGGGTAACATCACTACGTTACTCTGTACTTCTACATAGACTTACCTTTACCAATGTGGATTTTTAAAATTAAATGATGTGTAACCAAATAGTCATCAAAATGAACCCACGTCCCTACTGCAGAATTTCTAATTCAGGAACACAGACTGAGGCACGTGACAACAGCCTTACAGTAGAAAGCGCTGTCTTCCAGGGACCAGGATCTTCCTGAAGGCAGCACTATGCTGTGGCCGCTCTTCTGCATTTCTAGGGAAGCCCACTAACCCCTAGTTCAGGTGCTATTACTGTATGGAGCAGTAACTACCAAAACCTTAGCACATGGGAACACACGCGTATTTACACGTTCAGTCTGTGCAGGACGTCTCTAGCAAGTCTCTGGTGCTCAAAAACATAACCACTTAACCAGTCCTTCACAGTCAAATGTAAAGGAACCAAGCCTTTTGGGAAAATGTTGATCCCACCAATCAGAAATATTCTTTAAAACCAATTCCGTGTTCCCTTACATGATCATCGGATCATAAAGGCAAGTCCAGGCCACGGCACGCAGGAGAGGGAGGCTCTGGCTCGAACCATGCTTTGGCACAAAGAACTACCCTTTCCTTTCTCACAATCCAAGAACCTGCTCTGAAATGAACCTTCTCCAAAGCATCAAGCCATGTTAGCATCAGCTGAAATGCTTTTAGAACTCACAGCCAGTAAGTAAATTGGCCCTTGTTTCATTTCAAAGTGAGATATATGAAATTCTGTGTTAAATTGTCTGTCCTCCTGTCCCAACTTCTGAACCAAGTTGTTAGGAGCAAGCAAACCAAGTTTGATTAGCACAATAAAGAAAAATGGACCTGGGTTCTATATTTGCAGTTATTATTAAGAACAGAGTTGGCATAATGGCTATGTCGCAGGACTCCCATGAAGCCCACCATGGTTCAAATCCCAGACCGGGTGGCTTAAGCTCACGCTGGGTGTGTGTGCGTGCATGCCCAAGATCCCGAGAAGAGAATGGAGGAGAAGGGATTACGGCGTGGCCATCCCCCTGGGGGGTGATTTCTCGCTTTCTGTCTCTCTTTGTCTTTCTGGCGAGCGCATGCACTCTATAGCAATAACCTCTCTAAAAAATAAAAGAACAGAACCCTGTTCACTCATGAAATAAACTATGTCTAAGCTAAAAAAAAGTATTAAACATCTTCATCATTTAGCATAAAAAGTGAATCTCAAATCTGTAATCAGACATCAAAACTCAAACCAAAAAGTCCCCATAAACGTAATTGAAATACAGTTCCTCTCTAGTCATGAACAAAATGATCTCATCCCAGGTTTCCTGCTAACCATCAGTGGAACAATATTTCATCTGATAGCATTTCCTAGGTCCGCAAATATTAACCAGCCTGCCTCCTGGCTTCTTTGATGATGAACCGTTTCTTACCAAATGATTAACAGAGCGGTTTCAAGGAGGAACACAGCTCTGTTTCGATCACTGTCATAACAAAGCTGGAATCAAGGTTTAAAAAGTGCCCTGGCAGGGCCAAGGTGTGGTTCACACCCACAGGGTTTCTCCGCAAACAAAACAAAGGAAAACCAAGATTTGTGTGTACACACAGGAAGGCAGTTCTTTCTACTTTCAACTCACACATTCCTTTCTTTTCCTTCTTCCCCCAAATAAACGATTTCTCTTTTTCTCTAGCTGGGTATATCTAGGGTCGCAAAACTGTCTCGCAGCTCACAGGAACCTACGATGATTATCTTACTTCCACAGGAGGCAAAATGTGCACCCGTTCACTCCACCCCTTTCCGTACCACTAGCATAAAGTCGTTTGAGAAGGTCTCCAGAGACGA
This sequence comes from Tupaia belangeri chinensis, assembly GCF_000334495.1. Taxonomy (NCBI): domain Eukaryota; kingdom Metazoa; phylum Chordata; class Mammalia; order Scandentia; family Tupaiidae; genus Tupaia; species Tupaia belangeri. The sequence goes on along the minus strand of NW_006159611.1, from coordinate 1,844,792 downwards.
TTCTCTTCCTGAGGATACTCTACATAAGATAAAAATGCCACGCGAGATCACATGTGGAATGTATTCTCTTGGAACAGGGTGACAAACAGTTCCATTTAGGTGGGTTATGATGGAGAAGCGATCTGAAAAGACGGCTCAGACCCCCAACCTCACAGCAAAAGTGTCCTCGTATGGGGCTCCCTCAGAGACGGTACGTCGAAGCTCAGCAATCGTCCGCCGTTCCAGATGAGCCACATCCAGGGTGTGCACAGTCCACGACATAGAGCAAGGGAAGCCGTCGCCGTCGGAATGGTCTGGCCTCGCCACCGTCAGCACCCCAGTATTTGAGTAGCAGCGTTCTGAGAGGGGGCTAAGCGTGTCTCCACTGATGGGAACATCTATTCCAACCACACACTTAAACATGCTGCACATTTAAAAACACATGAGCTCGTTTTGTGCATTGTGGAGTATTTTAATCAAATTACACAAATATGAATAGCCAAAAAAATCACTGTGGGGCCAGCTGGTGGTGGGATGGTTAAGGCAGCTGGATCTCACATGGCCAGCAGCACAGGTTTGCATCCCAGACCCTGCAGCTTTAGAAACACTGGGCATGTGTGTGTGCATGCCCAATACCTGAGAGGAGAATGGAGGAGAAGGGATTAGGGTATGGCCACTCGCCCCAGGGAGTGTTTTCTTACTTTCCCTCTTACTCTCGGTCTTTCTCCACCAAGTACACTCAGTCTCTCTCCAGCAAGCACACATGCTTTATAGCAATTTTTTAAAAAGGGTATTGTGTTTAGAAAATACAATATAGCACTTAGTGTAATGGCTATGTAGCTGGACTCCCATGGAGCTGACTATGGTTCGAATCCCGGACCCTGTGGCTTAAACTCATGCCAGGCACGTGTGCATGCATGCCCAAGGTCTTGAGAGGAGAATGGAGGAGAAGGGATTGTGGCATGGCCATCCCCCCTGGGGGGTGATTTCTCGCTTTCTGTCTCTCTGTCTCTCTCTGTCTGTCTGGCGAGTGCACACACCCTATAGCAAAAACCTCTCTTTAAAAAAAAAAAAGAAAGAAAGAAAGAAAGAAAAGAAAAGAAAAGAAAATATTCAACAGAAGTTACATTATTCTTACTAAGTTATGGTAGAGCTCTGTCGCCAGCCAAGGAGTAATTCTTTTTCAACGTTCAACTGTACGTGGATCAAGGTTGGATACTAGCAGGTAGAGGATTGTGTTTTTTTTTTTTTTCTTTTAATTAACAACAGAAGGACCTGAGTCCACACCAGCCTCAATAATGACAATACCCTCACTTAGTCTGCTACATCTTGTTGAAGTTATCAACCGCTCCCTAAGAAGTGTTTCTCCCACCGCGAAAAGAGGATCAGAACCCTGCTCAGTTAGTTCTGAAAGATGGCCAGTGGACTGGAGCTCCCCCAAACCTCCTGGCCCTTCCTTTGTCATGAGAATCTCCTTACTTCCAATCAGAATCCATGACCACAAGTAAGTGAAAGCTATAAAAGTTACACAACAGTTCTTAGGAAGTGCCAGGGGAAACCTTAAACTCCAAACACATTTACAGAAGGCAGACATGCGAGCTTTGGTAGGGAGCTAGGGAAACTCCAGTGAGTTCCATCTGCCCTCCCCTCTGCAAGGCAAACAAAACCTATCAACTCAGAAAAGAGCAGAGGGCTAGACAACCTCAAGCAGAGTGAGTGACGTATGAGGGGACTTAAAAAGCTTACAGAAACTCCAATCAAAGTACCAGCTTATTTCAGTGCGAAAAAAAAACGTGAAGTCCCTGCAAACTTTTCTTCAAAATAAGCATTTTCAATTAACTTTTCTGAAGATCCTGCACATCTATAATTGTTTATCATGATCACTCCCCCGCCCTGAGAAAACAGATTTTGCTGTGTGTTTAATGGAAATGTATTAGTAGAGTCTCCAAATTCAGGTCAATACCTCAGAAAACTTAACTAAGGATCACCCAAGTTTTATCCTAATTCCAGAAGCTACCTGGAGCAGCCCGGGTTAAATGGATTTAAATAAAATGTCAACTATTCTTATTTCCATCAAATAACCATAGGCAAGTGTCCTTGCCACAATGTGAAGGTTGCCTTTGGGAAAAAATTATTACCAAAAAAAAACAAAAACAAAAATAAAGAACAGCATCAGAAGAGGAGAAATCATTCTTTTTTTAACCTGGAATTTTGTGTATGAAAGAACAATAGTAAATAAATAAGAACGATGAGTTCTCAATGTTTCAGAGTTAAGACCATCACAAAGGTTCCCTTGACGCCGTGAGGGAAATAATATCCCCATTTTACAGAAGAGGGAGCTGAGGCTTCACAGAGAAGTAACTTGCCCCATAATAACAGAAGAGAAAAATCTGAATTTCAGATCCATGGAAGCTTTGCACAGCTCCTGAAAGGTAGAGGGCATTATATTTTTCACACGCTCTCTCAACAATGCATTGTTTAATTATGTAATTTGTGTTTCAGTTGCACACAGACAGGAGAATACATTTGGCACACACAATAGGTAAGAAAATCTGAGTCACGCATATAGTCAGAAAAAGAAATCACTTAAAATAGGGTCCTCCAGGTGGTATGGACGTAGGCTGTTCCATCTGGGAGCCACTAGCCAGAGGTGGGTTTCGAACATTTGAACGGAGGGTAAGCCACCTGAGAAATACAGAGCAGACGCTACACAGAGAAGCATTTATTTGATGACATGTTGAAATTATATTTTCAATATATTAAGTTAACTATATTGGGCCAGCAGAGTGGTTGAGGGGGCGAGATCCCACGGGACCAATTACACGGTGTGAGTCCCAGACTGGTGGCTGGAGAAACCAAAACCCAAAATCCCGAAAGGAGGGACAGACGGAGAAGCGGTTGTGACATGACCGTGCCCCATGGAGGGGGTGCTTTCTTACTTTCTCTCTGCTCCTCCCAGCTTCCCCCCACCCCACCATGAGCACACATGCCCTCTGGCAACATTGCAAAATAAAATAAAATATGTGAAGGTTAAGCACCGTTAATCTAAAATCTGAAATGCTCCAAACTCTACAACTTTTTGAGTGCTGACATGAAGCCACAGCGAGACAGATCAGTCGAAATAAGGCAGTATGGAAATGTCTACACTGACTGTCAGGCTAGGTGTATATGGTATGGACAAGACGGAAATGATGCTGTGCTTGCATTTGGGTCTTGCCCATAAGAGATCTCATTACGTGTTTGCAGATACTCCAAAATCTGAAACAAATCTTCAACCTGAAGCGCTTGTGGTCACAAGCATTTTGGGTAAGAGATACTCAACCTGTACTAAAAATAATTTCACCTGTGTCTTTTTCCTTCTTTAGTGTGGCTACTAGAAAACCTCAAATGACACATTCCACGTAGTTAAACGTATCTGTGGCTTGCACGACATCTCTCCTGAACAGCACTGAGTTGAACCATTTAAGGACACTCTGTGCACGAGAAGAATTGCAAGGTAGGTACAAGAGCCACAAACAAACACACTGCTCATTACGGCGTTGCTGACATCAACCCTTGTTGATTGTAATCATTATCCAACCATGAATTCGTTCGGGTAAGAAATGATTGTTTACTGAGCAGCTACTAGGCTCCCGGTAAAATAAAGCAAGGTTTAGTGCATGGGTCTGTCTGGAAAATGTCATCATGAGTCTTTTAAACCATGTTCGAATCATACCACTCAGTACTTTAGTAACAGGGCTGCAGCTAGTAGTAATAAAAACTAAGTGATGGGACCAGCCGATGGCATAATAGTTATGTTGTTGGACTCCCAAATGAATGACCATGGTTCGAGCCCCAGATCTGGTGACTCAAAATTCACACTGGGCACAAGTGCATGTATGTCCAAAATCCCGAGAGGAAAATGAAGGAGAAGGGATTGTGGCATGGTCAACCTCTCGGGGGGCGGGGGGGGTAATTTCTCGCTTTCTGTATCTCTGTTGAGTGCACGCGCCCTATACCAAAAATCTCTCTCTCTAAAAAAAAATCAAAAACCAACCAAGCAAAAAAACCCAACCTCGATAGCAATGGAACATTGCCTTTTGAACTGCCAGAGGGTGTGTGCAATCCCCAGAGAGAGACAGAAAGAGAGAAAGCACCGTCAATGGGATGTGGTCTACCTGTAATCCCTTCTCCACTTGTCCATCCTGCCAAGATTAGGGGCACGCACACGCACACACACACACACACACACACACATGCACCCAGCATGTTTCTGAAGTTGCAAGGGCAGGGATTCAAACCAAAGTCGACCATGTAACTTGCGGATCTCTTCATTACTGGGCACAGCCCAGTCCTGGAGCATATTTTAAATGTGGTGAGAGAGAGCAATAGGGCAAACAACCCAAGGATACCGTTAACGGGATGCTGAGGAGGGTAACTCAGAGCTGGGTTGTCTAGTGTGCACTTCAACCTTCGTCAGAGTATAAGGTCAGATACAAATGCAACTCAGCTGGGGAAGGTCCTGTCAAGCTTAACCCTCACTCCACCTACCTGCAAAGCCGGGTGAACACGACCTGAGACTCCAGGTCAGCCATCCTGTCATTAATACTGCTGGACATTTTTGCTATATCAAGTGAAAGTGACTAATTCTTGCAGAGTCTAGCAGCATGTTACTGTTCACATGTAGCATCAGGCAATAACGTGAAGTACTTAAAAAGTTAACTGCACAGGGCCTGCCCAGTGGAGCAGCTAAGCTCCAGGTAGAGGGTCCAGGATCCCACGTGGTCAACTGCAGTCGGGACCCCCGCTCCAGCAGCTTGAAAATCGCTCCAGGCCTGTGTGCATGCACACCATCCTGATGGGACAGAGGGGCGGTGGGAAAAGAATTGTGGGCTGTTTTCTCACTCTGTCTGCCACACACGTATCCTCTGGCATTAAAAAACAAAAACAAAAACAAAAACAAAAATCTCACGGTAAATCTGGAAAGACGCCTGTACCGAAGCTCTACGCAACAAAAGCAAAGCCATCGTCATAGTGGCCCGAAGCTGCACAGTGGGTAACGCTCCTTCTCTTTGCCATTATCTCCACAATACCGGCAACATATTTTACCCTATGGTTTTATTTCTTACTTGACTGTACCATGTAACTGAGTATCCTGCACGGTCTAGGGAGACCCCATCACCCTAAGGGAGAAACACGAAATGCCTGCGAGAAACGCCATCACCCGGGAAGAAGAATGCACCAAGCCGGGGCACTCCAAAGCCCCAGCTTCTGTTCTGCAGCTTCCTGACACATCAAAGCACGCTGTTGATATTTCCCAAAGAACATGATCCCACAGATCTCATTCAGCTCAAGTCCCAGTAAATACACTAAGAGTTCTGCTTGAGTAAGAACCAAGCTCAGAGTTTCAAAATTATATTTCATGGAAGATTTGAGCAGAAGACACTTCGTGTTTGATCCAGAAATCCCAGAATACCGTCATTTAGATTCTGTCAGCGCAGAAGGCGAGAACCAAGCACCCAGGTAGGATCTAATTAAGACATCAAACCGCTGCCGCCAACGACTCGCTTTGCTTTCTCTGCTAGCAAGGCTTCTTGATGGTATTACTACACAGCATAGTTAGGAACTGCTACCTTACGCTCAGCGTAAATGCGAGTTTTTTAAGATGCAATGAATTTATTAGGGCCTAAGTAAACCGTAGGAGTATTCATTTCTTCTTTTGCAAATAAATGCCCAAATTTTGCTGGTCTCATTTTTCCTCCAACAACATTTTAATATACAAATCTTTAGGCTCTGAATTTCAGAGGGAAGGATGGGAGAATGGACAGATGGGTGGGCAGACAGATAGATGAAGGAAGGAAAGATAGAGGAGTGAATGGATGGATGGATGGATGGGCGGTGGGCAGGTGCATGGATGGGTGGATGGATGGGTGGATGGGTGGGTGGGTGGATGGGTGGATGGATGGATGGGTGGATGGGTGGATGGACGGGTGGATGGATGGATGGGTGGATGGATGGA
>NW_006159611.1:1829005-1837636 GCF_000334495.1 Tupaia belangeri chinensis | reverse complement strand
GATGGATGGGTGGTGGGGGTGGATGGATGGACAGATGGGGAGAGGAACAGGTAAAATAATGAATGGGCAAAAGAATAGATGAATGGATAGACGGGCAGACTGAGGAAGGGATGGATGGAAGAAACAGCCTCTTGAGATCTAACTGCTCTGAATGACCAAGAAAAGCAAAGAGGGCCAAGGGGAGGAGAGAGCGAGGCCAGGGGAGGGCACCAGGAAGTCAGGACAGCTGCATTCCAGCTTCTCCTCAGCGGCAACTTCGCTGGGGGCCTTTTCTGGTCATCTGGCCAACCTAGAGAATACTTACAGACCCTCTGGGCTTCCTCTCTGTTGGAGAGGCAGCAAGGCACCAGGTTTGGAGTCAGACTCATCTAGGTTCGACTCCAGGCTCCACCACTGACAACTTCCATTTTGTCACTCACCAAATGTGGACAACGACACTTACTCTGTGGGGTTGTGGACGGTTTTGAGATCGTTTCTCCGAAGACTAATATGGGACTCACCAAAGAGCTCCTATCACTATGTATTTTTATCTCCTCAGAGCTTTGCAAAGTGCTTTACATCAGCGCTTCACTCGGAAATATTACTTTGTGAATGTATTGCTTCCTAAAATTAATAGCATCTTTCCTTCCCTCCTCCTTTCTCTCTTCTTTCATTTCATTCACTTGTATCAGTTAGTTAAAATAGTCACATAGTTCAAAATTCAAAAGATGTGTAAGAATGCACCATGAAGTCTCCCTCCTTCTGCTGGCCCCAGGTACTCACATCCCCCATTCAATTGTCTTAGGAACAGGGTTTCAGGCAACAGCAGCATGTAAATTAAGCTCAGAAGAAAATACCGCTCATTCTGGGTTCTAGCACCTCGAAACTGATGCCCGACTCTGACTGCCCGTCCCCTCGGTCTCCCAACAGGACCAACCTACTCCAGCTAGTCTGTGGTGACTCCTCCTGCGGATTCGTCAAATAATCTGCTTCATAAAAAGCACCACATGTATTGTTCATCCACACCAGTTTCCAGAGAATCGGAACACCACGACGCACCTGAGAGAAAAACGGTGCCCGGTGTAGTGCAATGCGTTTTAGGTGACTGCCAGGCTTTGCTTCAGGGGCGCCATTTACGACATCTGAATCTACACACAGACGCGACAGCAAGTGGAAAGTTCTACCCTTGGAAATACATGTGTGCACGCACACGAGAGGAAACACCCTCGACAGGGTCTTGTCACGCCACGACCTGCTTCCCCCAGCCCTCCAGCTCCTCAGGACCCTGGGTGCGTGCATGAGCGGCACCTGGCATGTTTTCGGGCCAACCCTGGGGATCCGAACCTGGGATGGCCACGTGGCTTCCAGCCTTATAGAGCCCTAGGTCAGCTACAGCCCACAGCAGCTGGGCTGACAGAAGTTTCTGAAGAAAAACATTCCGCGAACTCTCACACACTGAGACAAGTGCTGAGGACGCATTGTGATAGGACCGAGATCTATTTTTCCTAAAGACGGGAGGGCCACAAGTGAATTTTGCCTGTTCTTTGAACTGTGCTAGTCTGCAAAAACAGGGAAGCTGAGCCCGGCGGGCCCTGGCCGCCTTTGCCCCATTCGCATAGGCTATCCTGTAGCTGCTGAGGACCAGCAGGGCAGGAAGCGAGCCAGCAGGCTGTCACAGAGCTGGTCCTGCCAGCCGTAACAGGCTTCCCGCTCGCCCTGACCGGTCATTAGGAACCAGTTTCTGGCTGTGGGATGTGGTGTTTTTCCAGAAAAAAAAAGGGGGGGGGCACGCAGGAAGAGGCAGCTCTCTGGAACGACCATTTGTGGCGGAGCTAAACGGAATGAGGGAAGGCACTACTCAGGGGGTCAGCGCACAAGGTCCGGAGCACAGAGCTGGGTCCCGGGCCCCTGGGTGCTCTGAGCTTTCAGACTGCTCCCTTCCACCCAGATTTGCACCCCAGTGAGACCGCGAAAGGATCCTAGCCATGCCCTTTAGCGGCCTAGCTCACTCCCAGGAGTACCCACACACCACCCTTCAGACCAAACAGGAGCTGGGCAGACAGAGCTCCAGGCCAGGGGAACTCGAGACACCGATGAGGCCTGGCGTGTCCTCCGGAACTCCCAACGCAGAGGGCTGAGGGCGAGAGGGCCGGGTGCTCCTCTTCCCCTCTGGCCAGTATTGAACAACAAAGGCTCAGAAGGTCTCCCAGTGAGACGCCCACACCATGAGAAGGTCGCCTGAGTTCAAACAGGGTGTGCCCAGGCCCCGTGCAGCTGGCCCAGCTCTGCTCAAGGCTGCCAGAGAAGAGGCCCCGTCCGCCTCCTTGGACTGGGAAGATCTAGCAGGCCAGTAGGATCCGGCCCTGGGAAGGGGAAGGCGGCACGGAGCAGGCCACGCAGGGCTGCCTCTGGCCTGGCCTCGGCCGTCCAGAAGCAACAAGGGTCCCTGGAGACTCGTCACAGTCAAGAACAGCTGGTCCCCAAAGCTGGCAGACAGGAGCCAAAGCTACGAAGAAAGGGCGTGTCGGAGCAGAGGCTCCTGCTTCTCACACACGCATGAGGGGACAAGCGACGCCAAGAAGTCCATGGGAAGACGGGACTCAAGTATGACTTCGGTATATGGAAAACAAGCGGAGATCCATGCATGGCTCGTTTTCCTACCATAGGCAGTTTCCAGGTACCTTTGAGGGCCTGCTTGGAGAGACACCCCTAAACTTAGGGACAACGCGAGGTGGGAGACAGAGAGGTCTTTGCCTCGGGGTTTCCAATCCTGGAATCGTGAGCCGGCTCACAGCTCTTTCGTGAATATCTGGTTTGAAGAAGAAGCACCATAAAAGGTCATCTGAAAATCGTTTTCCTTTTTGCCACAGAAAGGGCTTCGACGAATATCGCCATGGATCCTCTTTTGGGAGCTGCTTACAAATAATGATGCCACCCCATTAAAATCTGACAAGTGAAACTTTGCACCTCAGAGGGCTCTCCCCATCATGCCTGCTTCTCAACTGCAGCTTGCAACACAATCTCTCAGGAACCCAAAAACTCTTTTTCACAGAGATGTAATGTTTTGGTCTCAAAATATATACAATATTTGCAGCACAAGAGCAAATCACATCAACGCGAAACTAGAAAATTGACCAGGCTGAGGAGCAGCTCCCAAGGAAAGCTTCTCTCTCTCCCTGGTTGTTTTTTTTTTGTTTACTTTTTTGGTTTTTTTGTTTTTTTGATGCTGTGGATCCCTAATCTCTGTTGCAAGGTCAAGAGATTTGCGCCAGAAAGACAGAGAGAGACAGAGAGTAAGAAAGCAAGAAATCACCCCCCGGGGGGGATGGCCACACTGTAATCCCTTCTCCTCCATTCTCCTCTGGGGATCTTGGGCACGCACGCACACACACGCACCCGGCATGAGTTTAAGCCACCAGGTCTGGGACTTGAACCGCAGTTGACTACATGGGAGTTCAGCGACATAGCCATTAAGGTAACTGCTGGTCCCGCCCTTTGATGACTTTTTCTAGGCATTTCTCAAACCCAGTTTCTTCACGTGTAACACCAGAGTGTTTCTAACACCTACGATGTGGGACTCAGATGAGGATGAAATAATTCTGTCTTTACGACAGAATTATTGCAGGCTGGAAGGTGGCGTAGTAGTTAAGGTGCTGAACTCCCACATGGCCAACCACAGTTCGAGTCCCAGAACTGGCAGCTTGCTTTCTCACTTCCTTTCTTTCTCTCTCTGTCTGTTCCTGGTCAAATGAAAGTAAATACATGAGTAAAGTTAAATTAAATAATTCTTTTTTAAAAATCATAGCTGCACGGAACCTGAGGTTTCTTTAAGGGTCACTGCTTCTCTGAGAAGTAAAGCACGGAGCTCCGCTGGAAGACGGACACTTCACACCCACTCAGGTCAATATGTAAGACACCACAACCGCTCGGTCTGGCCCTCTCGGTCACCAACAAGAGATGGCTCACAACAGGGACTCGCTGAAGTCGTTCAGACCAAAGGCGTCACTGTGTAATTCAGAATACCAGCACGGAGCCACAGTCCCGAAATTCTGGATATTAGGGACCGGGCAGTGGCACGGCAGCAAGGCTGGATGTTCTGGAGGTCGATGCCACAGGGAGGTTCCGAGTTCACATCCAGAGATCTCCGAGCACACCATGCGTGCACACACGTGCCGACCTGAGTCTAGCCCTACCTGGGGCCGGTCACGGCATCAAGACCTGCTGGGGTGAGACCTCTCGGTCTCTGTCTCTCTGTCTCTCTCCCTCATGGAAAAAATGAACAGAGCTTTTGTTAACACCTCGATACCCGAGTCCGTAATAGTGCCTACTCTCAAGCTCGAAGGAAGAAAGGAGAAAGCGGTTCCATCATGGTAGGAGCGAGTGGGTCACGGAAACCCATTTCAAGCAGCGGCTCTCCCCCTCACAGGTTGGAAGCCATGCCTGAGCTACCACAATTACTAGCTGACAGTCACGGAACCGTCTGCTTCATCTTGCCAGAGACTCCCAAGCAAGAATATTCAAAGCTACCGGGACCAGCGGTTAATGTAATAGCTATGTCGCTGGACTCCCATGTAGTCGACTGTGGTTCGAGTCCTGGACTCGGTGGCTTAAACTCATGCCAGGCGTGTGTGCACGCGTACCCAAGATCCCGACAGGAGAATGGAGGAGAAGGGATTGCGGGGTGGCCACCCTCCGGGGGGTCATTTCTCACTTTCTATCTCTCTGTCTCTGTCTCTCTCTGTCTTTCTGGCGAGCGCACACACCCTATAGCAAAAAAAAGAAAAAAAAAACCAGAATATTCAAAGCTACCTGATCCACTGATCATAAACTCCTGGGCCCACAGGGTCTGGATTTCCTGACCGAGGAAACCACAGAGCACTGGGACCCTCCACTGTGGCAGGTTCCCCTGCCCCTGTGTAGGAAATTATGAAACGCTCAGAGCAAAGTGGAATTGAAGTATGAATTGTTCTCATGCAAACGATGCTGAAATCCATGCACTGTTTTCTCATAGTACACACTTCCCATAAACTTTTTCTATTTTACAAAAGAATTATAAAATAAGGTAGGACTACGAAAACACATCTTTTTTCTTTTTCATCGAAACACAAATAAATTTTCCTACATTGCTGCCAAGCTGCCCAACAGTTAACCTAATTTAAATATCTTTCTCTATCTTAAGTCACAGACTCAGTAGCTGTTAACTTAATAAAAGCTGCTACCGGGAGGCCAGGGAGGCCAACGAGGTTCCACGTTGCCTCACAGGGAAGAACGCTGGGCGTAGTGACTGCCCACAGGGCCACTTACGAAGGCCATGCTTGCTTTGGATGGGTAAATTTTCTGAAATTCTTACTGTCATAAGAGCACACCTTAATACCCTGAATCCTGATAGGACAGATTACTTCTGTCTGAGTCTGTGGCTAGCTTAAAAATCATGGTTGCCACCTACACACAGCACTGTGGTCTACTTTGTGTCAAATCCACACCCCTCCTCACCCCGCCACAGGGACACAGAGCTGGCGTTGGTGGACATCCAACCCCGAGGCTTCCCCTTCCAATTCTACTCCAACACTGGGCACTGAAGGGCTCTACGGGCCCCTCCAGACTCGGAGTGTTAGCTGATAAGTCGCAGCCTCTCAAAGTGTCCCCTTGTCGGTGGCTCAGTTTTGTCCTAGGCTACTGATTGACCCTGGGACATCTCCTTGCAGACCTCTGTGAGGATTCTCCCCTCTCAAAATGACATCTAGAAGACCAGGCCGTGGATAAACTGGAACGCTCATACGTGGCTGGCAGGAACCTTAAACCCGTGGCCTGTACTGCCCCCTGGAAATCAGTTTAGCAGTTTCTTCAAAGTATAATAAGGGGCTGCTGTGCAGCCTAGTGGTTAAGGGAGTCAGATCCCGCATGGCCGTTTGAAGCCTGGCCTCCATGGCTAGAGGAAAAATGGCAGGTACATGTGCGTGTGTGCCCCGAATCCCACAGGATGAGAAATGGAGAAGGGAGTGCAGCATCCACACCCCGATGGGGCCGTTTCTCACTCTCCCTCTCAGTAAGCACATGTGCCTTTCCGCAATTAAACAAATAAAAATCAGTTTAGAAAATATAAAACGATTCGTTCTTCCTTCGGGTTGCCTGTTGACCAGGAACCTGACTTTGTGGAGCTGCTAAATTGGCCAGTCTTCAAACGTCCCTATTCTGATTTTTTTTAACGTGAACTCAGAAAAGAAGATAAAAATCCTTACTTTATAAGCCACTCTTACTTGGGTATATTCTTACTTCAGGCCAAAGCATCCTGGTTGATACCAACCACTAAAATACACACAGCAGAGCCGATTCAACCACTTACGATCTAGCTATACATTTAATTTTGGAGGGAAGACAGAGTTTTGGAAATACGCACTGTGACGCACGTCCAACTAGGTTGCAATGACTCCCTCATGGGCTCTTGCGAGCGTTAAAGATGGCGCCCAGGAGTTTTGCCGAAACGAGACTTCAATCTAAGCTTGACCTAGCACCCCTCACTCATCCTACTTCTCACCTGCCCTCCTTCATATCCAGTACAAAGCAGACGGCGTAGTCTCCCCAAACACATTCCAGTGATCGTGTCACTTCACCCTCCACATATCTGCAGATCACGTTTCTCAAGCCCAGAGTGTCCTTCCGCTTCTTGACTATGTGTGGAAAAGCATGCATCTTTTACCTCCCAACTCAAGGAAGTCTTCCCTGAGGCCAGTAATCACACTCTCCCCTGCTTTGAGTCTACGCTTTGTATAGACTGCGATTACTACTTCTACAGAAGGAAAATGGACTTAGTTTTATTATTGCTGCCTCTCCTGTTGCGAATGGCAAAGAATCTGAAGTTAAAGCCCAGCTCTCATACCCTCTTTTGAGGGTTCCCCCAAAAGTTCACAGAAATGCATATTATGAAAACACCTGTGCATGGTCTTCAAAAAATCTTTGCACCAAAATAAACTCATACTTTAATTCCATTTTTCCAAGAATGTTTTTGAAGTCCTCTCATCATTTGGTGACTTTGGGCAAACCACTTTGTTTCTGAGTCTCTACTTCCACTTCCTCTTTGGTAAGAGAAACATAGGTATTGTCACCCCATCTCTTGTAGGATACTATGAGGCTTAACTAAGATAATATATGTAAAAGTATTTTTTATCAGTTATAAAGTACAGCCAAATTCTAATTAGAAGAGATGAGGGGTGTTTTTTTGTTTTTTTGTTTTTTGTTTTTGTTTTTTTTAAGGTATTGTAATATGCCATACCAGTTAGGAAAAAGTCGTGACCTCCCACCATTCTACTGAAACTGCTCTAGCCAAGACTACCAGTGAGCATTGAACTCTGAACTGCCTAAACCCAAGATCTGTTCCCAGTTCCACTACTTAATCTATCAGCTGTGCTAGGCAAGGCTGACCCACCTCCTGGAAATACTTCCCTCACAGGGCTTCCCCCAGGGCAGGCAGCCCTTCTCATCATTCTGCACCTGTCCTCCCCAACCCCCTGACCTCCCACCTCTGGGTCTAGAGGGTGTTCCAGGTCGGCACCTGCACCTCTTCCCTTTCTATCTTCACTCCTCTGGTGAGCTCGTCCAGTGTCATGGTTTGGGATAGCATTTAATGTCATCCAACTCTCAAAGTGCTATCTCCAGATTATTTTTTTTTCCCCAAAGAAAAGCAGACTTACACATCAGACTGCACAGTGCTTAAAAAACATTTGTTTTTTGTTTTTGCTATATGGTGTGTGAGCTCCTGGAGAGACACAGAGAGAGACGGTAAGAGGGAAAGTGAGAAATCACCCCCAAGGTGACTGGTCATGCCACAATCCCTTCTCCATTCTCTTCTCAAGATTTTGGGTACACACACACACACACACACACACACACACACACACAATGTGTTTTTCAAGCCACTCGGTCTTAGACTATGCAGTCAGCCATGTGGGATCCAGCCATCGGAGCTACCATGCCACCGGCTGGTCCTTAAAAAGCATCTCAATGTGTTCAAACTGAGCTCCTGGCACCTCCTGCCCCAAGCCCACACACCTCACTCCAGTAAACTGCCCTTCCGGGAACCTGGGCCAAAAATGTCGAGTCATACTTGAGTCTTCTCCCTCACAGGTCCCTTCCAAGCCATGGGAAAATCCTCTAACTTTACATTCAGAACTCGATTTCTCCCGACTGCCCCCGCGCTGCTTTCACCCTCCACCCAGTCGACATCGTCACTCACTGGAATTACCCGAATACCGTCCTAAAGGGCCTCTCTAGTCCTGCCCTGGACCACCTTTGGTCTGCTCTCAGCCCAGCACCTTGAGTTCTACCAGAGCATTCAGGGCTGAAAACCCTCCAATGGCTCCCATCCCCCTGAGTCAACGCCTAAGTGTTACGATGGCCGTCAGGGCCCTCGTGACGTGTCCACCACACCCCTAACTCAGCTCTGCCCGTCCACTCCAGTCCCCGCACCCTGGCATTTCCCTCGGTACGTCAGGGGCTCGGCAGGCCCTCTGTTCCTCTCCCTGAGCCTGCAGCTCCTTCCTTTGCTGGTCACACCAATCCTCCAGCACCGCCTTGTCTGTGGGGTCCTCCCTGGCCGTCCATCCACTGCAAGCTGCAGCCTCTGCCCTCCCGCTCCCTGTCACTCATTTCAGCAGG
>NW_006159611.1:1823196-1828916 GCF_000334495.1 Tupaia belangeri chinensis | reverse complement strand
ACTGACACTTTTTAACATCTCTTCGGGTTATCTGCAAAGTCCCGATGCATTTTTACATAGAAAGACATAGGAAAAAATGCAGCACGACTTTCCCGACTACCTAATGTTTTCGTATCGTAGTAAAAGCTCAACGCAGGGGTTTTATTTCTGTTGTTCACTTTTGTGTCCTCGGCACTTAGAGCGATGCCTGGCACACAGAAGGGACTACAGAATTACGAATTAAAAGGATGACTGGGAAAAGAAAGAAGGGGCCAAGCAGAACTTTTCAATTGATGATAAACAGACTTCCACACTCTGGTACCGTCAACACGAATGGGCAGAAATCCCATCAACGTTCTTAGAGGCGACTGGCATTAAAAACAGCAAATATGGCCCCACAAGAAGAAATCGAAGTAAATGTGGGATACGAACAAGTACCTCAAGAAACTCCTAGCAAACGAGTAGGAGAAATGGCACTCAGACTGTTAACAAAATATTCCAGTCACCACCTCCCCGACTTGTACAGGACAAAGTTAAAGAAATGCTTTCTATGTACTTGTAAGATGCTTGGTATGTACGCCTCATTTTTAGAAGGCAAAGTTGAATACTTAGATTTCCTTCTTATGTAAGTTTATTGTGAATGTTCCGTTTCCAGTATTCAAACTGATCCACATCAACGAGCAGTTTTAAATAACCAAAACCACAAACTTTGATATTATAATAAAAGTATTAAGCATATCAGGTTGTGATTTCCAGAATGCACAACATATTGAAAATTTCACCATTGTCGATTTAAACTCAGTCATTATAAATTATTATATGAGTAGTTGCTAGATTCGTGATACATAATCTGCAGATTACAGCAAGTGTTTCTGCAAAAATAAAGTTTGGGATGCATCATTTTTAAAGGACCTTTTCCTATTTTGATATTGGTTAATTCCATATTTTTCTTACCATCATTTGTAGACAACTACCTGGTGGTAAACTGCACAGCAGCAGCAGAAATATTGTACCTGAACATGCCTGTCGGCAGCTTCTTAAAGTTACAACAAAATGAATATCATCCTCCTCAGCTAAACAGTCACTTGGAGAAGGCTGAATTAGAGACTCGGAAAACGAAAGTCCAGGACTCGAAACTTCATTTCAAAATGAAACGCTGTTCTTTTAAGTGTTGTGTATGTTCACTGTGAGGTTTTTTATTTAAAGAAAGATCATGCTGTAAAATGTTGTATTGGAAAATGGGCTATAGCTCATTAACTCATCAAGGAACTGTGAGGCTACGACTTTATAATGTAGGTGAAAAGGGAATAAACTAAAGTCTTAAAGCTGTGTCTATTAGGGTGTTGGGGAAGCCATGACATACTTTTCTATTTTTTTATGCAAAAATCCATCATGACTGTCCCATGACCCAATATGTCCACTCATCATTGGTCACACTGAAAATAGAGATCCTGAGTGAATGGGCTCTAGACAGTCAATATCATCTCAATGTACAGGTATTTCTGGGAGGTAACGGGGATCCCGAGGCAAAGCCTTGACCTTCAGCAATTCACTGAGGTACAGTAAGACTTAATAAATGTTGGCTAACGCAGACTGATTTCCACTTAATTGGGTAAAATAATTGAACAGGGCTAGCCCAGTGGCCTAATGGTTAAGGGAGCTGGATCTCATATGGCTGACCACAGTTCAAATCCAGGCCCTGGAGACTTGAAAAACATGCCAGTTACATGCACATGTGTGCTCAAAATCCTGACAGAGTGGAGGAATGGAAAAGAGACTACAGCATGACCAAGCCCCACTGAGGGGTTCTTTCTCCCTCTCCCTCTCTCTGTTTTTCTGTCTGGTAAGCATACTACCCTTTGGCAAATAAATAAATAAATAAATACAAATATTTTTTAGAGAAAAATGTATTTAGATATGTGCAAACTTCTGTCCCAATTGGCTTTGAATATTTTAGTGAATATTTTTGGTTAACGTGGCTTACAACTTACAAGGCAGTCAACAAAGACAGTCCGACATATTAAAACATCAATGATTCATGGCAAAAGCTCACAGTGCTTCTCTCTTATTATATGGATATAGATGTTCAGCTCTATTTTTCCTACATATAATGCTTTTTAAAAATATTCCCCATGAGATAGGTGTAGGGATGCCCACGTCACATTACAAATGGAAGAAACTGAGCACCCAGGAAACCAAGGTAGCTGGCCGAGATAGCACAGCTGGTAACTCTCTGAGCTGGGATTCGAACTCAGGTCTATTTCATTCCAAAGTCTGCTTCTAGATCTCTGAGCCCCACTCTAGGTGGCAATTAGAACAAATTCGAACATACACACTTTAGACATTTGCAGGTAAAACACTTGTTAGGAAACAATACTGTATTTTCCACCACCAAAATAAAACCAAATCTAGACAATAACTGTTATAGATAACATTTAAGGAAATCTAAAATTTCTATACAGTACACTTTGCTAAGAGTATACGCTACAGATCATTTAATGTGTGCTTCCTGAACTAATATTACCTGGGCTACGCATTTGTATAAAATAATTCTAATGAATTCACAGTTTTCCATGTTCAACAATATCAACCTCAGAGAAAGGATGTCTCTTATTCATCGGAATCATCAACAAATCATAACCTTAAAGCCAAAAGATTTCTCCAAGTTCACTTCACTTAACCTTCACTTTATAAAAGGTAATAAACTGAAGCCCAGGGAGGTAAAGTAGCTGGTCTATGTTTATACAACTACAAAGAAGTAAATCTTACTCTTTTAATTATAGCAGGATAAAAATACTTCAATGTTTCCAATTCCCAATGAACTTCTTTGACCAGACCACAGGGGAAAAAAAAAAAAAAAACTCTTACTTTCTATGACAAACATCTGCTAACCCAGGACAGTAAACACCATGTCAAAATTAACATTTTATAATACTATCAATGGTGTTTAGGTGAATTTTTAACTACTTTCTCAAAAGATGAATAAAAATGAATTCCAAAACTTATGAAAAGAAATGTAATACTGCTATGAGCACTATAAAAACATGATTCTACCATAAGGATTAAACAAATTTATGGGCTGTGTTAGGGTACAGTCAAGATTTTAATTCTGATAGAACTGTTTGTGTTTTTTTACTGACTCCTAACCTTTAGAAGTCCAATCATTTTGGTCACTTTTGGATTTTGTTTGCCAAAACGAAGTGCTGAAATGAAACAAAGCAATGGAAAAATGCAAACCACGTAAGTTCTGCTAGCATAGAAATAGCCACTACAATATTTAAGGAGAAAATCAACTGTAAATAAAAAATGACATCTGACCACTGGATCCATCATCCTTACAAACTGTCCTTGGTGACAACGCGATCTGCCTTCACGGGGTGTTGTAATAGTGAGCATATTGTAAAATTAACAAAATTCCACTAGAAGTACCCAAATCACTTCCAATAAGAAAGGACTCACCAAAAAAAAAAGTTCAAAATAAGGAAATCCAAAGTCATAAATCACTGATTAAGCAACAGCTCAAAATGATCTACAAACTAGCCCCAAAACAAAGTGCTTGGAGAAAACTCCAGAAAGAATCATACCTTAAGGTGGAGAATTGCCGGTGATTAAACTGTAGTAATCCACATAGAGGGCCTTGTCAACAATCCCAACAATTTAACTTGTAAGTAACTCCAAAGAAGAAGTCCGAGGACTCTCCATCCAGGAAAGACAGGCTGTTGTATTGGTGCTTTCTATTGTCTGCTGATGGCAAGATCCGACAGGGACACGCAGAATGAAGAGGTGCTAGGCGTACTCCAGCTTTTTCCGCAATGCTTTCGGGATGCCTAGTGACAATTACACCTAAAAGATGGAAATTAATTAAGATTAGCTTTCAAGTCATCGCACACGCTCATTTTCTAAAGTAAAGCAATGGCCGGATTACTATATGTCAGTATTTGATGTGATCATTCAAAACTACAGAGTTCTAGCATTCGATTCATTGCTAGACGCAAATTTGAAATAACAGCTACGTGAAACTGTAACTTTTAGAAGTTAAAAATAAAATTCTGTGTTTGCGTGTTTCCTCAAGTTTTTAGCAGCACATTCTCTGTGGTTGTTTCATTTGTCCTGTCAAGGGCGAAGGGGTCTGAGGGTGTGAAGAAAGAGCAATGACCTCTGCGCTTGCAGTCCCGGAGAGGGCCGTGGAAAATGCAGTAAGTTACCTTGGCATTTTGGAACAAGCCGGTGAAACACACCTGAAGATAATGACCTAAAGGTGCACCATAGAATTCAAGATATGGCACGCGTTCCTGGTGTTTAAACACACACTAGTAGCTAGAGTGTACGTTTGTCCCCTTCCGACAAACCCTCAGCTTCAGTCTCCAAAACGCCTCCTCTATTAACCAAGTGACAGGAAGGGACAGGACAAGCAGCTTGCAGGGTACATGGGGAAAGCACGCGAAGAAATGGTGTGTAAGGTGGGGATGTTTACTAGTTGAGCTTCCCCTCCTCGGAGCAAGAAGCAACCTAGAAACATTCCAAAGTAAAGTTAAGCCACTTGGGAAACAAAGTTGTGGGGAGTCTCCCTTCCCACATGGAGGGAAGGGAAGGCGCTTGCCGCTGCGGCTGTAACAAGCCATCCCCCCATTTCGGGCGGGCGGGCGTGGCATGCAGGGACAAAAGGTTAAAACACAAAAGGCGGGGCGGACAGAGTTCAGAGGAGCTGCAGGGGCTCCCCTGTTCCCCTTTCTAAGCAAATGCAAGGAAAGGGGAGAAGGATGGAAAGTGAGGAGGTGAGGATGGATCCCAGGGAGAACACAGGTTACTGCTCAAGGGCCCAGAAAATGAAAGGGGGCAGCCGGTTCTCAGCTCTGAGCAGTGGTCCAGGCCCAGCCCCTGTCCCTGCATCCCTGCCGGTCTGGGACCTGTGGCTTCCTCCATCAGGGCCCAGCCCAGCCCCAAAGATAACTTTCTGCCTCTTCTCTGCCCCAGGTAACCCTGAGCACAAAGACCGGTCCGGCCCCCCACCACCCACAACTCTCCCGCGTTCCATTGTTGCAGCGTTCCGTGTGCTGCGTGGCCCCGCAGACGGTTAAGTTTTAAAACGGCGAGGACGCGGCTCCCCAGCCCGTCTCTGTTCCCTTTGCGGGCTAGGGTTGGGGGTGAGGCCGGACTGAGTCTCCTTCAATGTCACCAAATTCTCATCGTCAGGCACAGTGCGCAGCTGGGCTGGGCGCAAGGGAGGTAACATGCCCCTGCCCTGCGCCTTCGGATACCTCCTCCCCAACCCCCTGCTCCTATTATAAAGAGGCGCAGGGCAGAAACGCCAGCTCGGCTTTGCCTATTACAAATAAACAAATGAAACAATCCCTACAAGTTCTTTAAAGAACAAAAGGGAAGGGATCGGGACAGGAGGGACAATCGGCCAGCCAAACTTGGCCACCGGAGTACTCCCAGCCCTGCGCAGGGCGGGCAGCAGGGCGGGTTGAGGAGTAAACAGGGCAAGGGTCCCACTCACCTCCGTCCCCCTGGGTCACACTTTTAAGAGACGTCTCTGGTGTGGCAGTCCGAGAGGTGCTTTTCTGTGGTCTGACAGCGGAGAAAGTGGCGGCGACAAAGTTGCGAGAGGGAGATACCCGGGCGTCCGGAGGAGCGAGGACGAAAGAGTTCATAAGAGTTCCCCCTTTTGTTCCAAGGCCTGGAGCAGACAAAGGCGGAGCGGCAGGGTTTTTCCTCTCACCCCCTCTTTCTCTTCCCCT
>NW_006159611.1:1821222-1822957 GCF_000334495.1 Tupaia belangeri chinensis | reverse complement strand
CCGCCCTCCCCGCCCCCTCCCCCTCCCCGCATCTCCCTCCCGGCTCCGGAGGCTCCGAGGCGAGCCGGGGTTGCTCTGTCCCCAGCTTCTCGCGACTCTGCCTGACCCTCTCCTCCAGTACCTCGCCCGAAACTTCCCCAGGGGATGCCCGTCCTAGAACTTCGTCCCCCACGCCCTCCCCAGGGCGCACAAGTCTAGGGAGAACTCTCCCAAATCCTTGTTTCCGGGAGGCGCACCTCTTTGTCTGCACTCTCCCTGCCCGTCGGTGCCAACGACCCCCTTTGGCATCGAGTTTCTGTGGGTTTTGCATCATCCCAAGAGACAAAACGCCAAGGGTGGAGGGTCCACCCCAGAGGATGGGGCGCTTACACAACCAGCGGCGCGGGGTGCGCAGGCTCTCCATCCTCGGCCCTCCACGCGGACCCACTCCTCTCCGCCCAGCGCCAGAACAACTCCGAGAGACCCCAAGGTCTCCAAGTGCTGGAAAACTCTGCCCCGCGCCCAACCACCCACCCACGATGCCCACTGGCGAGCCTCCAACCCCCGGGACAAAGGCCAGTTTGGGGTTCGCCTGGAGCTTCCCCCACCCCAGCGGAGCTACCTGTTGCTGCAGGCGCTGCGCACCTCGTTCCGGGCTCCGACCGCGGGTCCCGCTCCCCACCGCGCCCGCCTCTTCAGACCCCGGACCCCCCAGGTCTGGAGCTACGGCCGGGCTATCGGGCTATCGAGCTGGCTGCGCTCCCTCTGACCCTGGAGCCAGGGGCTCCTCACCGGCAGCCTTCCTGGCACCACTGCCGGGTCCTGCCTGCCGACCAGTGGGGTGCTCGGGTCCTCGGCCGCCGCCCCGTCCTCTGCCCCCTGGCGCAGCACGTCCTGACTAAGCATCCCCTCTCAGTCCCTCTTCACCGCCCTCTCCGGCAAATCAGGTGTCAGACCAGGAACGGCTCCTGAGTCCTGCCCCAGCTGTACCAGCCATCCTCGACCTTCGGAGTTGGGGTCCCCATGCTCACCACCCCACAGCCCTCTACCCCTATCCCAACTGCGGCCCTGGCATTGGCCGGCCCACGGCCTGGGCGCCGCCTGAGTTTCCCTCCAGCTCTCCCAGAATTGAAGAGGAAAGCGGGACTTGGGGAAGAGGGGAGAGTGCGGGCCGCAAGGGGAAGCAGTTTCTGGGGCAAAGGAAAAGCAAACATTCCAAAGCAAACGCCCTCCGTGTGGGGCCCCCCGTCCCGCGCCCCCGCGCCCCTTCGCCTCCATCCCAGACCCGGGGCTCGGTGGGTAGAAGTTGGGGCGGAGAGGGATGGGGCAGAGCCTGGTGACTGGGAGCTGCGTCCTGGGTTGGGCTGGGGGTTGCAGAGGCGGGGGGCGCAGAGGGAAGGGTCCCTGCTGGGTCCGGAATGTCGCGCCCGGGCCGCAGGTCCGGCCTCGCTGAGCGGAGCCCGGGAGCCAGGTCTCTGCCCCGGAGCAGAACAAAGACGCCGCGAGGAGCTTCAGCCCTCGCCTCCCGCGGCCGCGCCCGCCCCGCGCTCCCCTCGCAGGAACCCGCGCGGCGCTCGGAAACTTCGCCACCAACTTCCCCAGAGTTAGCGCCGCGGCGCCGGGCCACCAAAGGAAACGGGACTGTCGCATCCCGGGACAGAGATGCCTCCTGCCCCGTCCCTGCCGACCCCGCGCGCATCCCAGCCCGCGTGCGGGGCGACCCACCGCGCCAGGGCGGGCAGGGCGGCCGCGGGGC
>NW_006159611.1:1819250-1821135 GCF_000334495.1 Tupaia belangeri chinensis | reverse complement strand
GACCCGGGAGCCGCGGCGCCCGCAGCCTCCGCCGCCTTCCCACCTGCGCGGGCGCGGACACCTGCGCCGCCTCCCCGCCAAGCAGCTGGCGCACTGGAAACTCCGAGCCTCATCAAGGGCCAGGAGCCTTGAACGCACCACCAGGCACCGCGGGAGGAGTGCCCCACCCTCCCCTGCCCGTACATTTCCCTCTTCGTCTCCTTGGGAGGGC
The DNA here is from genome assembly GCF_000334495.1 of Tupaia belangeri chinensis. Classification (NCBI taxonomy): domain Eukaryota; kingdom Metazoa; phylum Chordata; class Mammalia; order Scandentia; family Tupaiidae; genus Tupaia; species Tupaia belangeri. Next base: position 1,820,924 of record NW_006159611.1, on the reverse strand, counting down.
TTCCAAAATCCGCTTTTCAGGAGAGTCTGCCCTCCCCGAACCTTCCCTTCCCTTCCCGTCCTCGACGGGATGCATGGAAGATGGTGGCAAGGCCTACTTGAGGCAATTCCTTCTGCTGCCTTTTGAAAATACTGGAGTGTATAGAGCCACCTAAGATGGGGTTCCCGACCCCCAGTAACACCCCACCCTCCGCTCTGTCCAGGCCCTCTGTTCTCATTGTTCATCTCCCCAGAATCCTCGCTGCTGTTCCTCTTTTTCAAGGAATGAAGAAGTTCCTTTGCTGGCCAAGGAAGTGAAGACAGTCTTAAGAGAGCTTGCCGTCTGCCTTTCTGAAATACTCCCACCAGAGAGTCTGAACTCTCCCCTTCTCCCAGTTTGCTTGAGCACAAAGTGCTTGGTTGCAAGAATCTTCTACCCTGAGCTGTGGGCCCTCCCCCATCTGCACACAGAAGCCCACTCCTGCTGCCAATCTGTGGGACCGAGTTACCCTAGGGTCTCAGAGGACATCCCCCCTGTCAGATGCCATCCAACTACCTACAATGTATCTAGGTAGAGATGCCAGTATTCTTAAAGCTAGTTATCAGCTTTTGGACTCAGACCACATGGGCCTAGAATCCCAGGCAAGGGGCCAGCAGATGGCATGGTGGTTAAGACACTTGACTCCCACGTGGCCAACTGTGGTTTGAGGCCTGGGCCCAGTGGCTTGAGAATCAAACAGGGTGCATGTGCCTGTAGGCCCAAAATCCTGAGAGGAGAGAGAAGGGAAGGCAGCATGGCCACTGCCCTGGGGGTGACTTCTCACATTCCCTCTCTGTCTCTGTCTCTTTCTGGTGAGCGCATGTGTCCGATGGCAAAATCTACAAAAGGAAACCCAGGCAGACCCCCTCTCGCGAGCAGTGCTGGAGGCCATGGGGCCCACCCTGATGTCATGACCTTCCCACTGGCAGGCCACCTGCATCTTACTGCAAGTCCCACCTCTCTCTGCTTCTCTGGCTACCAGCCCCCACTTTGTCACTGCCCAGGGACATGCAGAGGGGCCAGTGGGTGATGTCACTCATTGCAGCCCTGAAGGACCGGGAGAGTCAGGTAGGGGGTGGGGCAGGGTGGTGGCTAGAGCAGGTTAAATCCCACAGCACCCTTCATACCCTCTGCACCCTCTGCAGCCTGGCATTGAATTCCTTCCTTCTCTAGGCTCCCAACAAACCATCCTCATTCTCTGTAAGACTGTCCTGAATACACTCCCCAATGGGACCACACCAGTGTGCGCTCTGGACTCTACTCAGGGTCGGCTTCCGGGTATGACCTCCGGGAACCTCTTATGGGTGTCCCCTCTAAGAGAAGACGCTCTTCTGCACAGAGAACAAAGGCACGAGTTCGGGCGCTCCCCAGAAACCCCATTATCTCCGTGACGAAGGCTGTTCCGAGTTACCCGGTGTGTGCTCTTTTTCTAGTTCAAGATCACATGTCTGGCTAAGAGACTCGGAAGTACTGACAAGCGGGATGGCATGTCATATGTGAAAGTTTCATACAGCGACTCATAACGTAAACATAACGTCCCATATGCCTAATGCCCATGGCCAGTAACCAACAGAAAACACTGTCAGAATCCCCTCTGTTGAAAACGAGTTAGGGGACCAGCAGTTGGCGTAATGGCTAAGTCGCCCGACTCCCCAC
>NW_006159611.1:1814446-1819053 GCF_000334495.1 Tupaia belangeri chinensis | reverse complement strand
GCCCCCCCCCAGGGGGGATTTCTCACTTTCTGTCTATCTGTCTCTGTCTTTCTGGTGAACGCACATGCCCTATAACAAAAAACCTCTCCCCCCCCCACCAGCAGAAAAAAAAAAAAAAGAAAACGAGTTAGAAGTGAGTACTGGCTTTGAACTGAACCTCCAGTGAGAGTAAAGGAGGGTGATAAGCATGACCCATACTTTGCAACCCGCCTGGAGCCCAGAGCCCACGGTGTCTTTCAGCCAACTTCTCACAGCATACACTGGCTGGCTGAGCAAGGTTCCTACTGAACCTACACCTAGCCACCCTGCGGAGTAAGTCACCCAAGGTGCATACATCTCCAGGCGCCAAACGCCACGCCAAGCTCTCGTTCTCAGGGTGCCTTCACCTCCATTTTCCCGAGGTGCTCACCGTCCACAGAAATAATGTTCACGGAACTCTCCTGCTTTCCTGGGTACGTGGTAGAAATGCAGCTCTACCCTTATTGAGCCACACGTGGCCACGTGACTTGTTCTAGCCAATGAAATGTGAGCAGAACGACGTGCCTCTGTCCCAGGAGGCTCCCAGAGCCCCAGCCAGTGGGCCCCTTCACATGGCCCTGGCCTATGCACAGTGCAGGTGGGGATGCTGCTTCCGCTGGGCACCAGGGTGAGCCCCCATCAGCCCCCAGTGGTCATTTAGTGTGGACAAAAGGCAGCCGATCTGCTCGCAAGACACTGAGATTCTAGGTTTTTTTTTTCCTTTTCTTTTTTTTTGGAGAGGTGTTTGCTATAGGGCGCATGCGCTCACCAGAAAGACAGAGACAGAGAGAAAGCAAGAAATCACCCTCCAGGGGCATGGCCACAACGCAATCATTTCTCCATTCTCCTCTCGGGATCTTGGGCACGCACGCACATGTGCCTGATGTGAGTTTAAGCCACCAAGTCCAGGACTCGAACCACGGTCGACTACATGGGAGTCCAGCAACCTAGCCATTATGCCAACGGCTGGTCCCGATTCTAGGATTATCTGTAACCACAGCATAACCTGGTCAGTTGTCTTCCAGACACTGGGTCATTCATCTTTGCAAATCTCACCAATGGTTTCCTATGGTTCGAGATCTTGGAAAGTTTACATGGAAGTGCAGCTCCCACAAACTGCCCACAGTATTTTTTTAGCTGGACTTCCAGTTCAAATGTACTATGCTGGGTAAATCACTTTCTTTATGACATGTTACTTTTATCTTTTTTTTTTTTTAAAGCGACCAACCAGTTACTATAACCACAGGAAAAGACTAGAACTTTGTGGATCTGATACACTTCACGTTTGCATCTACTCAAAGAAATAGCTCTCCTCGATCTTATTTATGAGCTTACCAACCTTTGGGACCTTTTAGACCAACACTGTTGAGTTTTTATCTTGGATTTCTCTAGACAAGTCATTGGTTTTATTTGCCCCCAAAAAACTGAGAAGTCATTACCTACTTTATGGGGTTATGGGACCAGTCCCTGGGATGGTGGTCAGGACAGCTGGATTCCACATGGCTAACAGGGTGACTATAGTCCTGGACCCAGCAGCTTGAAGAATACACCAGGCAAGGGTGTATGTGTGTAAGCCAAAAATTTTGAAGGGAGGAAGAAATGGAGGAGTAGAGATTGCAGAGTGACCATTCCCCTTGAGGGGGGTGATTTCTCACTTTCTCTCTCTCTCTCTCTCTCTCTCTCTCTTTCTCTCCACAGAGTACATGTGCCTTTTGGCAAGTTGGTTAAAAAAAAAAATGTTGGGGCCAGCAGGTGGCGTGGTAGTTAAGCACTAGGCTCCCATGTGGTCAACCATGGTTTGAGTCCTGGACCTGATGGCTTGAAAATCCACCAGGCATGTGTGTGTACAAGCCCAAAATCCCACAAAGAGAACAGAGGAGAAGCGCTTGCACCAGGGCTCTCTCCTCAAGAGGTGATTTCTGCCTTTCCCTCTGTCTCTCTCTCTCTGGGGAGCACACCCTATGGCAAAAATCTGAAAGGAAGAAAAAAAGTCATAAAGATGTCATGTATTGAGTTCTATTACTTCTAATAGATGCAAAATCAAGTTCAAGTAGCAAAATAATGAATAATAAATTTCATTTAAATTCTTAGTTTTTTTCTCTTTGCAATAAAGGTCTAGAACTTCAATAAATGATCTTCTTTAAAGGTGCTGGGCACTGAAAATAAAAACTACCAAAACTCTCAGGAGACTCTTGCTCTATAGAAGTTAGAGATTTCCCGATCAGCCACACAGCATTCTTGGTATGAGACCACACAGGCAACCGGAAACCCTGGGGAGGTTCGGAAAGGTCAGAGAATCAAGGAAGGCCATGTGCCGCCGCCGTGCGCCGTGTGCCCCGGAGAGTATTCCAGCCAGGCCATGGGAGCCAGGGGACTCTGTCTACATCCAGATGACTGAATAGCACAAGATAATCCCTCACTTTCTCAACAAGATCATTATAAAAGCTTTCTGATTGGGCTAGCCCCACGATCTACTGATCAAGACAGCCAGACCCCACATGGCTGACCATGTAGCTTGAGTCCTTGTCCTGATGGCTTGAAAAACAGGCCGGGTGCATATGCATGTGTGCCTGAAATCCCGCCAAGATGCAGTCACATGTGTGACCATGCCTCATGTGTGGGGAGGTTGCTGTCTCCCTTTCCCTCTCTCTGCCTCTCTTTAGTGAGCTTACACACCCTCTGGTAAATTCCCTTTTTTCCCCAAATTTCTTGGCAACTTGATTGGCTATGTCTACTTATTTCAGTGACATGAACACATTTAGAAATATTTCTTTTTTTGCCCACTCGCGGTTTATGAAACCATTTTCTTTTCCCTTCAGGTCTCGGTGTCTCTGTCATCCCAGCAGCCAGGATGACTCATTATCTCCCCTAGCCGAGCCCAGCCGTCTTCATTTCCATTTAAATAGAAAAGTAGAGGTTCCTTTCTTTTCCTCCCAGCACCTTTGGACAGTCTGCCTTTCCTCTGCTGGCTCCCTCAGCGCCCTGTCCCCACTCTGGGCTGCTGTCACCACACTTCCTGTGGAGCCCAGTCTCGGGTGGGGAGCCCGCTCCGAAACCTCTGCACTAATTAGGTGGGTGCTGCTTTTCTCATGAACATTCCCGCACAACTCCTGCCTGAAGCTCACAGCTCTGGGTGCTACCTGTGGATGCACACCTCTGTCCTTGAGGGAGACAAGGTTTGCACCAGCGACCTTCTCCTTCCTGGGAGGAAAGAACCGGATCCCATTCCATGTTGAGTGGCCTAATTCAAGGGACTGATTCCTGGTTCTCTGTTTTATAATATTTATCCCTTTTCCCTAACTTTAAAAAAAAAAAAAAATCCAAGGCAGAAAATTGAACGAAAATCTTTTTCCTCGTTTTTTTCTTGTATTTTGCAAAATGTGCTGTGCTCCGAAATTCAAGTAATTCACTTTGCCATGGCTTTTTATTTCCTGCGGAAATACTAATTTGAGATAATAACAGCTTTAAACAAGACTAGGACTGTTGAATATTCTGCTTTGTGGCGAAAGGTATTATTAGACTTTCTCCTCAAGGCTAAAAACAAACAAAAAAAAAACAACAAACAAAAAAAAATCCCACAAAATTACTCAAGGTCACTCCACACATAGAAGCTGCTCAGGGAGGCGTTTCTAGTGTCCCTTTGACTGTGGCGATGCGGGAAGCCATCACCCATAAACACTATTGGAAACAAGGCGGCCTTCCCTGCCACCTGCTTCCTGCCCATGCTTTCTGTGCATGGCCCAGAATCAGAGGTGACCCAGCTACGGCTGCTCCACCAAGATCCGCAGAGGCTGCCTGGGCTCAGGCTTGCCCTGGGACAGCCGGCTCTGCTCCCCCAGCCCGCTTTCTCTTCTCCTCTTGGCTCCTGCTAACCTCCTGCGGGAGCTGCTGCCCTGGAGTAGTGCAGTCTGCATGTCAGTCAACCATATCGGTCAATGGTCAATGCGGATGACAGTGCGGACACGGTGGTGCTGTGAGGGGTGATGGAGTTGGAAGTTCCTCTTGCCTAGTGCGGAGGTGCTATCCTGACAGAGGCCCCGTGTTCATGGTGTTGCCGGGTGAACAACTCTCCTCCGCGGCCACTTGCATGAAATTGCCATGTGTGAGCTGGATGGTAGCTCTGTCGTAAGATGTGTTGTGCTCTGAGGCTGGCCCATGTGGGAGGGTCCCTGTTTGTGATCAGAGACCTCCCTGAGTTTGCTGGAGTACACAGAGCAAATCCAGAGCTGCTGAGGATGGGGTGGACCACGGAGTCAAGAGCTTGGACAGTAATGGCTATGTCACTGGACTCCCACAGAGTCGACCTCGGTTCAAATCCCAGACCCAGAGGCTTAAAACTCACACCAGTCATGTGTGCGTGCCCAGAATCCCGAGAGGGGAATGGAGGAAAAGGGATTGCAGTGTGGCCACCCCCCTGGTGTGTGTGTGTATGATTTCTCCCTTCCTGTCTCTCTGTCTCTACAGCAAGTGCCTACACCCTTATAGCAAAACTCTCCCTCTAAAAAAAGAGCCTGTTCGGGCTGGGCCTGACACACGTCTTATGCAGAGGAAGCCAGACCACATGACTGATCAGGGTTCAAGTCGTGGCC
>NW_006159611.1:1795600-1812293 GCF_000334495.1 Tupaia belangeri chinensis | reverse complement strand
AGGATCCGCAGAGGCTGCCTGGGCTCAGGCTTGCCCTGTGACAGCCGGCTCTGCTCCCCCAGCCCGCTTTCTCTTCTCCTCTTGGCTCCTGCTAACCTCCTGCGGGAGCTGCTGCCCTGGAGTAGTGCAGTCTGCATGTCAGTCAACCATATCGGTCAATGGTCAATGCGGATGACAGTGCGGACACGGTGGTGCTGTGAGGGGTGATGGAGTTGGAAGTTCCTCTTGCCTAGTGCGGAGGTGCTATCCTGACAGAGGCCCCGTGTTCATGGTGTTGCCGGGTGAACAACTCTCCTCCGCGGCCACTTGCATGAAATTGCCATGTGTGAGCTAGATGGGAGCTCTGTCGTAAGATGTGCTGTGCTCTGAGGCTGGCCCGTGTGGGAGGGTCCCCGGCCACTTGCATGAAATTGCCATGTGTGAGCTGGATGGTAGCTCTGTCGTAAGATGTGTTGTGCTCTGAGGCTGGCCCATGTGGGAGGGTCCCTGTTTGTGATCAGAGACCTCCCTGAGTTTGCTGGAGTACACAGAGCAAATCCAGAGCTGCTGAGGATGGGGTGGACCACGGAGTCAAGAGCTTGGACAGTAATGGCTATGTCACCGGACTCCCACAGAGTCGACCTCGGTTCAAGTCCCAGACCCAGAGGCTTAAAACTCACACCAGTCATGTGTGCATGCCCAGAATCCCGAGAGGGGAATGGAGGAAAAGGGATTGCAGTGTGGCCACCCCCCTGGTGTGTGTGTGTATGATTTCTCCCTTCCTGTCTCTCTGTCTCTACAGCAAGTGCCTACACCCTTATAGCAAAACTCTCCCTCTAAAAAAAGAGCCTGTTCGGGCTGGGCCTGACACACGTCTTATGCAGAGGAAGCCAGACCACATGACTGATCAGGGTTCAAGTCGTGGCCTCACGTTCCACCAGGGGCTCACACGCAGGTCCCGACAAGATAAGAACTGGAGGAAAAGGGATGGCAGTGTGACCCAGCCCTGAGGAGGAGTGCGTTCGCCCTCTCTCTCTCTGTCTCTCTGTCTCTCTCATGCATGCATGTGTGCACACACACGTGAAAAAGACCCTGCTGGGAGTGCCCTCTGTTTCTTTCTCTGTCTCTCTCATAGAAGAAATAAATAAAAGAAACCCTGTAGCACATGCAGCTGCGCCCACAGTGCCCGACATCACTAATGCACTATCATGTTGCTGGTTTGTATTCACGATGCCTCTTACGCTATTTCAGATGAGAAGTATTACTTGAGAGCGTACCTCCTTCTACTTATTAAAACATTCAAAATAAATAGATAAAAGGAGCCGCCCGCGGAGCAGCAGTCAGACACTGTGTGTCGGAAGCCAGGCCCCCCATGGCAAACGTGCTTGAAATCCTGGCACCTGGGATTTGAAAACCATGCCCCAAACCCGACAGGATGGAGAGATGGAGGAGAGGGGACCGTGGCGTGACCATGCCCCTGTGAAAGGGTGCTTTCTATCTCTCCCTTTCCCTTCAGCAAATGCACATGCCCTCTGGCAGTTAAAATTAAATAAATAAAGCATCTCCAATGGCAACATGCACTTACGGCCTAACGGCATGGCCTGTCACACCTGCAGCAGCCCCGGGCCTGTGTCTGCCACGCTCCGGAGCAAGCACTCCCTGTTTGCTGGTGTCTGGTTCAACCCCGTGCTGCTCTGTCCATGGTGGCCCTGCTAGGGGGAGAGGGTGTGCATACAGAAGCCAGGGATGCCGACAGCCCTGACCCTCCTAGACAGAGGCTAATGTGTGTACTCACGTCTTCATTCTTAACACAAAGTCTTACAAAGTGAATGAGCTTACTAACAACTACAGAAACGCATGTAAAATAAGGATAAAAAGGAAACGGTTTCATGCAACTGCACAGTGCATTTGTGCTTTGAGCTAAATGTTAGTTCAAACAAGCCGAAAAGCTAAAAAAAGGAAAGAGTTGAAAGTTTATAAAGTAAAAAAGAAGACCACTAAGCAAAGGTTAATTTATTACCGAAGAAAAGTTGCAAAGCTAGCGTCGCCTGAGAGTGCGGGGTGCACGGTGCTGGCCCTCTTGCGCATGCACGCCCCACTCAGTCGTGACACCCAGAGCCACCCCCGGGCCTACACGCTCTATTCACACACCACCGGTACCCTTCACACCATGTTTTGTACGTTTAGATACGCGTATGTGCACACGTAGCACTGTACACCACTGCCTGTCACTTTCAGACTGCACCTGCACACGTAGCACTGTACACCACTGCCTGTCGCGTTCAGACAGTGCTGCCCCGCTCTGCACCTGAGCAGCTACCCACAGCCCTGGGTGCCACGGGCTGCCCCTCCCAGGCCTGTGTAGGAGCCCGCTGCCATGTTCCCACAATGACTGAATCACCCACAGACACATTTCTCAGAACAGATCCTGGCTCTTAAGCCACATAGGCCTGTCTCCTCCCTCATTGTTCACTTGGGTTGCTTATTTGCTGGCAAGCTTAACCCTCATAAAAGGAGCTGAAGATGGATCCCTTGGTCCAGAGGACAGGCAGGAACTGCTAACAGACTCCCCAGCCTGGATCCAGGTGCCTCTCGGGGACAGACCTCATCTCAAGGGAACGATGCTAGGGCCCCCCTCCTGCATAAACTGGGGCAGAGGCGACGATGCGTCTTCTTCAGAGCCAGCAGTGTTTCCTGTAATAAATGACTTCATCCTCCAGCGGGAGTCGCAGGGGTTCAGCTCCAGTTCCATACCCTCCTTTACGTGTTTCGGCACCTTCCAGAGCATTCCCTCCTTCATTAGCAAACGCCTTGCTCAGAGTCAGCAATAAAAGCGGGGATGTGCTTGGACAAAGCTATCGAGAATGTGGGTGAGATCCGGACATGGGAAAGATAAATGCTAACATCCAAAGGACTGTCGGCGTTTCTCCTAGATTTAAAATGAAGTAATGGGGCACTTGGCAGGGGTATTCGGTGTCTCCTGGCCCGTTTCCCCTGGACAGTCCTCGCCCTGTCCTGCCGTGTCCACACCCGCCCCCCGGTGCTCATCTGCTCTCAACCGCAGCACGCTGCTCAGTGGCTCTTCCTCGGACTGAACGCAGGCACCCAGCTCCGTTCTGCCCACGTGTGCCACGATCGTGCTCCCAGTTCTTGTCGGCTCATCTCCAGGTCACCGTCTTCCCCACAGTCCTTACTCTTCTTTTGCCAGAGGGTGTGTGCACTCACCAGGGAGAGACGGAACAGACAGAGAGAAAGCATTCCCACTGGGACGTGGTCATGCTTTGAGGCCCTTTCCTCCGCATCTCCATCCTGGTGGGATTTGGGGCACACGCGCACATGTGCCCGACATGTGTTTCAAACCACCTGGGCCAGGATTGCAACTTGTGGTCAGTCAGTGGAAGCCGGCTCCTTCAACCACAGGCCACAGGACCCGACGGTTCTTGCCCGTATTAGCACATGCACTGCCACCTAATCTGCAAGCAGCAAACTGGGGTGTTACCGCAGGCTTCTCCTGCCCCATGCCTCCTAACATAGCCCAAAGAATGTCCCCTGCATTTCCTTAGCCTCTCTGACTCTGTCCCTCCAACCCAGGATTCCCACTCACCGTGGTTTAACCAAACAGGTGTCCTAACTGTGTGATGACTGTGTGTGTCCCCTGCCATCCTGTGTTGAAGCCCTAACCCCCAGTGTGGCTACCTTTGGAGACAGGACCCTCTACGGAAGTGGTGACAGTTGAATGAGGGCCTAAGGGTGGGGGCCGATCCCACGGGATCAGTGTTCTTATAGGAAACAACTCTCGGGAGCCTTTCTCTGTCTTTCCATCTCCATGACAACACAGAGGAAAGCCTCTATAGGGCCATGGTGACAAGACAGCCTTCTACAAGCCAGAAAGAGAGCCCTCACCAGAAAGGGATTTGGCCGGACCTTGAGCTGGGACTTCCAGCCCCCTGAAACATAAGAAAATAAATGTTTTGTGATTTCACCCCCTGGTCTGTGGTCTTCCGCTGTGGCAGCCTGAACTGGCTAGGACAGTCCCAGACTGGTCCCCTCCTCCACGGTCACACTGGGGCCATGCCCAATGTCTGAAACACTGTTCCAGGGTGCCCTTCAAAAAACATCATTTTAATCACATTATTCTTGTCCCTAAGAAAAAAAATCAAATCTATCGATGGCTCCCTCTCGCTGGAGTACAGACTTCATGTCCTCCCTGATCTGGTCCGATCTGCTGCTGCATCCTCTCCCACCATCTCCCTTCCACACACAGACGTCTCTATTCAGGCCCTTAAATGCACCGCTGGCCAACGATGCTCCCCACTCGGCCTCCCCCAGGCCCAGGTGAAGGCTTATTCTTTCACGTGGGTTCTCCTCCTCTTTGGGACCCTCTCTGATCTTCAATGTGCAAGGAGCCACTTCCAACTCAGCACCTGGCTCATGGCTTGGGCTGTCTGGCACCTTCTCGTCCAAGTCTCCCTGCTGGGCCATGGGCCTCTGCTCTCACTGCGCCCTGTACCTAGTGGCTTACCAGGCACACCCAGACACTCCATGTTGGTCTCCCTGCAGGCATGACTTGGAAAAGCTGGGAAGGAAAAAGCAAGAAGGAATATCCCTTCCTGCTATGTCAAAAATACACAACTGGGCCAGCAGGTGGTGTGGTGGTTAGGGCGCTGGATTCCCACATGGCTGACCACAGGTCAAGTCCCAGATCTGGCAGCTTGAGAATCACTCCGGGCACGTGTACATGCACGCCCAGAATCACTCCGGCCACATGTACATGCACGCCCAGAATCCCAGGAGGAAAGTGGAGAACAGGGGACTGCAGTGTGGCATGCCCCTGGTAGCTTGTTTCTTACTTTCTCTCTCACTGTCTCTCTCTGGCTTTCTCTGGAGAGCACATACATCCTATGGCAAAATCTAAAATGAAATAAATTAAATTAAAATCAATAAAATGTAAAACTATATACATGACCTTCTTTCCTCCCTGTTGATCTTGACAGTTATTACTAGTTTATTTGTTCATTTCTTTGGCTTTGCAAGAGAGATGGAGAGAGAGAGAGAGAGAGACAGCACCCTTAGCAGGACCTTGACAGTCTGGCCCACACCTCGCCTCCCTGGATCATGGGCACACGTGTGCCTGGCGTGCTCACAGAGGTCTTCATGTGACCCTGGAAACTGCCCGAGTGAGTCCATCCCCCAGAGCACCGCATCGCTGCAGCACGGCCAGCTGGCTCCCGACGTTGGTCTTTGACTGACCTCGCTAGATTTTCCCGTCCCTCTAGTGAGTCGAGATCATTTGGCATGTTCTTTTCTTTTCTTTCTTGGACTTAGATCTAATATGATAGCTCCATGCATCACAAATTCTATTCCTCAACCAAGTCATCATTTCAGGAAGAGACAATACCTCCTGGTCAGAGCCCTGAGGAAATCTCAGATCAGAAATCTCCATCGACCTGGATACCAGTTCATTATCTAATTATGTTCCTATTTCACCTATCAACTTCTCCACCAGAGCTCCTGCCATCTACCCCACTCTGTGGTCTCCCCCAAACCATGCCTCCCTCGGGTAAAGCTGCTCACAAGAGCACCCCGCGCGTCACGTGCTCCCACCCCCCTGCTGGCTTTCCTACACACCAGCCCTGGTCTTCCTTTACCGGGCTCTGATCCATTCGACTCTAAAGCTCTCTGTATTTTAGATATTTTTCGAAATTGAGTTTGAGTTCAGATTGAACTCTATTTCTTTCTTTAGAAGACACGTGAAATCGAGACTTCAGAACACGGATTCTCATGACCCCTGCCTGGCAGGATAGGCCTCGGTGTAATGCCACTGGCCTTCACGGGGACATCAAAGAACCAGGGACATGAAAGCCGTTCGTGTGTCTGCTGCAGTGATGTGGCCCAGGCCTTTTCCACCATCACATACCATGTCCTCTTTACAAGAACCTACAGGGGAACTATTTCACAGCGTTGCAGATCAAAAAGTGTTTCGTCTCCAGCCTGGCTTTAATCTCACGGGTCCGTCTGGTAATTAAGGAGGTTCTCTCTTCATTTTGTCCTCGGATGTGCAAAGCCAGCGGTGCTGTTCTTGCCAGGTACTTGTTCGGGTGAGAAAGTAAACAGGTTTGGGTGTGCTAACGTGACCCTTCACTCGATTCGTTTCATTTTTCTACCCTTGTTTCCAACCCAACAAGGCTATCTCAAAATTTCAGTTTTATCTTCTTGCGTGGGTGTAAAACGTAGCACGTGCATCAGGACATAAATCATTTCTGTCTCTTTTTGCAAACAGGGAGATCAGATGCTCTTAGGTGAGGGTGTCTGTGATGGGTTAACCCAGACGTTCTCAGCTTTTGGACTACCTTATCTTCTTGCGTGGGTGTAAAACGTAGCACATGCATCAGGACATAAATCATTTTCTGTCTCTTTTTGCAAATAGGGAGATCAGATGCTCTTAGGTAAGGGTGTTTTGTGATGGATTAACCCAGACATTCTTAGCTTTTGGACTACCGCTTTGCATTTGCTAGGGCTGGTGGCAAAATACAGACTGGCTTAGAATGATTGTGACCTAACATTGGAGTCCAGTTGTTTTTATATACGAGCTACGACTACACAACGCTAAACATTTGTGTGGAAAGTATAATTTCATGAGGCCAGCAGGTAGCATGATGGTTAAGGCACTGGATCCCATGTGGCCGCCTCCATGGGCTTGTGCGTGCATGCCCAAAACCCAAGAAGGATAGAGAAGAAGGGGTTGCAGTGTGGCCATCCTCCTGGGAGGTGACTTCTCACCTTCTCTCTCACTATATCTTTCTGTCTCTCTCCAGTGAGCTCACACACACTCTATGGCAAAAACCTAAAAAGAAAGAAAGAAAGAAAGAATCTTTTTAAAAAGTATAAATGTCAGCTCTCTTGGTGGCAGTCAGAGTTTTCACTGCATACATCTGGAGAAAGCACACATTCCTGTGATAATAGCTCCTTACAGTCTTTTTTTTTAAAATTACTCTGTCTAACTTTATTTATTCTTCTTTATTAATTTAAATTTGATCAGAAATGGTCAGAAAGGAGAGAGAAAGTGAGAGAGTAAGCTGCCAGGTCTGGGACTTGAACTGTGGTCGCCCCTGTGGGAATCCAGTGCCCTTAATCACCACGCTTTTCAGTCTTACACAGAAGTTTTAGTGTCACGGCTGGTAAAACAAAGGTCTGAATAGCATACAGTGTAAAGAAAGTTAAGCCAGAAGCGAGGCGACACTGGTTTTAGTCCTACTTCTACTAAGACTAGGGTGGTGCAAACCTCTGCATTTCCATTTCCTCAAATCTGTAAAACACGGTTTATCCCTCCCTGGGTCTGCAGCTCAACTGCAGTAACAGAAGTGAAAGCACTTTGAGAAATAAGTGCTATGTGATCGTTAAAGAATGGCCGTGAGTCAGAAAACACATCATTACCGGCTCACATAATAATACTCTGCACACAAATGCTGACTTTTCCGGGCGGAGCAGGTCCCAGGAAACGTAAATACATATCCACGCGGAGGCTTACAAGTTAAACAAAAGTGCACTGCCATAGCACTTCAGCCGAAAAGGAGGAAGCGGACGGTTTCTTAGCGAACCCCCTGGGCCAACCAGCCAACTTCCACTTTTCCCCTGTATCTCCGTTTCTCCATTGTGCCTTTTAAAGTGTTCTGTTTGGGTAAAACAGACTTCAAAATTTACCTTTCTAACTATTGTTAAGCGTTCAGTTCGGTGGTATTAGTGCATTCCCCAGTGTTGTGCAATCTCAATTCATTCCAAGAACTTTTCGTCGTCTCAGACAGAAATCCCATTAAATGGTAACCCCACATTCGACTTGCACTTTGGAAGGTTCCGTGGTTGGCCTTTGGCCACATGAGTGGCGTTTTCACCCATCATGTATGCGGTCAGACTTTCTCTCATATGTTTCACGTTTTCCCTTGTATGAAACATTGTTTTTTATCTAGGTAAGGGGCTGTGCCCTGGGTTACTCATTTTAAAAAAAAATACTTCAATTTTAAAAATACTTCTTGCTTACTTTGATGTTTTCTGCACAAGTGAGAATTTTGTCAGCGACAAAATTCAACCTTACCTTGGCCAACTCCTACATCCCACAACGTCTATCAAGTCTCCTGGACCTGACTTCCGGGTGAGCAGGGTGTCGTTCTCTCCATAATGCAACTCTGCTGTGACTCAGGTCCTGTCTACTGCAAAGTTCCCGAGACCTGGGACACACGGAGGACAAAGTGGAGCAGGATGGGTAAATCAGCACGAATCCACTTGAAACATAAGTTCATTTCTGAAGGCTAACATGTGGAACAGAGGCATGAATCAATGTCAAGCCTTGTCTACGAGCTCCTTGAGTATTACTCACTCTTGTGTAGCATGCACTGACAGATGATGGGCAGCTACTAAATGTCAGGTCCAAACAAATTCAGAGCTGGCCCCGTAGAGTAAGTGGTTAAGTCCTATGCCCATGAAGCCAGATCTCACATGGCGGACTGTGGTTCAAATCCTAGCCCCTATGGCTTGAAAAACATGTCGGGTATTCATGCATGCCAGAGATCCTGGTGAGATGCAGTGGAGGAAAAAGAATGACAACATGACCATCTCTCCATCCAGAGAGGAGGATGTTCTCTCCTCTCTCTCTCTCTCTCTCTCTCTCTGATGAGTACGATTATAAAAAAGATTCAGAGTAAAATTCTAAAAAAAAAAAATTCAGAGTAAAATTCTTCCTCCGTATGGACTTTATAATAGAATTTAAATGTATAGAAAAACAGGAAATATATTCAAAAATGAAGAAAGACAAATACTTATTATGAAATTATTATGTGCTAGATAATTGCCTTGTCTTATATTCATGACCTTGATGCTCACATGACCCCAGAAAGGTAGGCTTCATCCATCATGCCCACACCTCTGGGAGGTGACACCACCTGCTCCAGCTCAGAGTGCAAGAATTCAAACCCAAGAATGGTTTATTGAATTCCGCTCGTGTTTTCATTTCTACCCTGGGATCATGAAAATCACTCTAAAGTATAACCAAGAATATACTGTTCAACCTTTGCCTTTTCTGTGAAAAGGCTAGAAAAGCTTTGCATTCTTGATGGCATTTTGTGTCCTGACAGGGGTAAGAAACTTGGGTCAGCAGGTGGCACGGTGGTTAAGATGCTGGACTCCCACATGACCGACTGCGGTCGAAGTCTTGGACCTGGAGGCTTGCTTCATGATTTTTCTCTCCCTCTTTCTCTCTCTCTGGTGAGAGCACTTGCCCTGTAGAAAATAAAAATAATAAATAAAAGTGATAAATAATTCTAAAATAAGAAAGAAAGAAAGGGATAAGAAACTAAAAGGACTGGAGGGTGGGTTAATTACAAGTCAGAAAACTCGGGAGAGAGCTAACATACTCTGACATGTACCACTCCTGGAGAGCCTCCTATCAGGCTTGACACACGCCCCAACACCAGGAATGACACTGCTTACGTACATGTAATATTTGTGGGACCAGGAAATGGCATAATTGCTACATCACTGGACTCCCACACAGTCGACTGCAGTTCAAGTCCCAGACCAGGCGGCTTAAAATTCTGGAGTAGGGGCAGCAAAGAGAGCTGTTTGTGGTTAACATAAGACTTGGAATTTTCATGCAGTTTCAAAAAATGATATTTATATTTTCAAAGGAACCCTGTGCAGTAGGAATGAGGCAAATATAACCTAACTTTTCACCTAGAGAAGCCAAAAGGGAAGGGTGGATTTGTTACAGTCCTTGTCGAAGGATCTACCTCATGTCCTGCTTGCTTTTGCAAAAATCTTTTCCTTTTTAAATTTTCCTTTGAACTTGTATATGTGGAATCCTGCCTTCCCAAATAGAATGCCTTTATTTTATTAAAATTCTGAGTTCTTAAACAGTCTTTTCTCCCTATCCATTATAACCTGCTTCTCCACGGTCATGCAGAGTGGATTGGGCTGCTCTGACACCATGGTCAAGGCTGCCTCACACAGCTCAGAGGATCACACAATCGCCATCTACACAGCACAGAAATGACCCTGCTAGGGCTGGGATGGTAACCTACTTCTTTTTTTTTTTTTTTTTTTTACTTGTTCTTAAGAATTATTTTTAAAATTTATTTATTTATTTTTTTTTTTTAAAGAGAGATTTCTGCTATAGGATGCATGTACTCTCTGGCTAGACAGAGAGACAGACAGTGAGAAATCACCCTCCAGGGGGGATGGCCATGCTGCAATACCTTCTCCTTCATTCTCTTCTCAAGATTTGGGGCAAGGATGCACACATGCCCAGGGTGAGTTTTAAGTCACTGGGTCTGGGACTCGAACTACAGTTGATTATGTGGGAGCCCAGCAACATAACCATTACGTCACCTTCTGATCCCAATAGGCAGATTTTAAAAATAACCATACAGAACTTTTAAAAATAAAAAATAATGGATGTTTGCCCCTGTTTGAGTACTCCCAGAAGAAGACCCTCAGATGAGAACATGACAGCTCGTAGTTTCTTAGGGAAGTGCATGGAACTCCAAGCAAGAAGAGAAGTGATACAAGGAGGAGCAGGTGGCCAATAAAGGACATGCCCTTAGGCTGGTTCCCATGCAGCTACTCAAGGCCCATTGGCGGGGACACCACAAGATGTGGTGAGAATTACACAGGAGGGGCAAGGACTGGGTATTGACACAGCAACTCCTGAGCATCATTGGCCTGGTGGAAGGGGCAATTATTTCTAACACTTCCAGTTTGTTGTCCCAGAAGGAGAGAAAAATAGTGCAACACTCACAGTTGCAAGTCAGCCAGAAAACACTGGAGGCTGCCAGGTTATGGGTGGCCACTCACTGAGTTAAGGTACAGACTGGAACTGCTAAAGACAGAAAGGACAAACTGAAGAAGCTATCCCAGGAAAAAACATATAGAGACAAAAACATACAAAAGAGAAAATAAACTATTCTCAGGCTAGAATTAAAAATACAATTATACATTAAATAATTTCTGGGAGAAAAATTTAGGGAGAAAAACAGAGAAGCAATTTATATACACAAGTGATATATTTACATATATACCATATATATAATTCCATAACTACATATGGACATAAATAAATACACACACACACACATATATATATATGCCTGAAAATTTATTTTTGATGAAAGATATGAATCAACAGATTTAAGAATCAAGAACTTGAGATAATTTAAAATCTATCCAGATACAACCCAGTGAAATTGGAAAAAACAAAAGAAAAGTATAAAAGCAACCAGAGGTAATGATAGACATACAGACATGTAGATACCAGAAGGAATGATAAGATCAGCAAACTTCTCGCTGACAATGAAAGGGAGAAAAAAAGATACAATGACATCTTCAAAGAGCCCAGGGAAAATAACATAGAATTCTATACCCAGCTTAACTATCATTCGAGAATGAGGGCAACATGAAGACATTTCAAACTTATGAAGACCTAGACACTCTGCCTTTGGCCAACTTCTAGCAAGAAGGAAAAATGCCTTGAGAGAAGCTCCATTCAAACAGCGAGAATGAACAAAGCAATTACTATGCCTGGAGAAATTAAAATAAGTACTGACAACGAAGCCAAAGCAATAACAAGAACTGATTATTTGGGGAGGGGGTTGAAAACAAGGGGAAACTACATAACATTGAATAATAGAGGACAAGATTGATTGGAATTGAAACATCCTAATTGGCTTTGATTTGTTCAAGAGGAAGAATAGAGGTAACTGTGTAAATTTAGACATTCAGCAAAATATGAATATTAAATGTGAGGGTAGGATTTATACTATGTGATTCTAAAACTTATAGTAAAGTATGCTAGTCAAGAAAGTGTGGTCATAATATAAACATAAACAACCATATTGATAGACCACGTTAAAAATCCAGAACAAGATTTATACTTATAGTCATTTGATTTTCAGCCAAGGTATTGAAACAATTAAATAGAGAAAGAAGTCTACAGCAAATGGTGCTGGAACAACTGGATACCTAATTTTTAAATAATTGTTTTATTTAATTTTATTCATCATTATTATTTCTTTTAATTTAAGCAGAGAGAGAGAGAGAGAGAGAGAAAGTGAGAAAGCAAGCTGCTAGATCTGGGACTCAAACCAGGGTCAGCCACATGGGAGTCTAGCACTTCAATCACCATGCAAGTTGCCTTCCCCTAAATACCTTATTTTAGCTATAAGAAAATACCACAAGTAACTTGATGCCAATGAATTTGAAAGTCCGAGCCAGCCAGTAGTATGACACTTAAGGTAGCTACATTCATGTGGCTGATTGCATGGTTTTAGTCCCAGATCCAGTGGCTTGAGAAATATGCTGGGAATGTGTGTGTGCATCCAGAATTCCCAAATGAGAAATGGAGGGGAAGGGACTGTGGCATGGCCATTCCCCACGGGGATTCTTTCTCTTTCTCCCAGCCTCTCTCTAGCAAGTTGAACTTGACCTCTAGAAAAGTTAAAATAATAATAATAATAATAAATCATTTAAAGCACTAAAATGTCAAAACTGGGTCAAGAAGAAAGAGTGAACCTGAATTTTCCCGTATTTATGAAAAAAAAAATGGACTCAGTAAACATAAATCTACCCAAAGAAGGACATCAGAACCAATTTTGCAATGAGCTTTTACTCAATGAAGACAGACAAGCCCTACCTTTCATAAATCATCCCAGAACTGAAAAAAGGTGAGCGAGTCCTCCACTTCATTTTATGAAAGTAATATTATCTTAGAACCAAAGTGGATCAAGGATGTATAAGGAGGAAGAGCTATAATTTCATCTCATTTATTAACCTGGGTCCCCAACCACTAGTGAAATGTTTAAAAATTTACTTTGCCACTATGTTTTTTTTTTGTTTGTTTGTTTGTTTTGAGAGATTTTCACTGTAGGGCATGTGCGCTCACCAGACAGACAGAGACATAGAGACAGAAAGCGAGAAATCACCCCCCATTTTTCCGCGGTCGACTACGTGGGAGTCCAGCGACATAGCCATTACGCTAACTGCTGGTTCCCTTGCCACTATGTTTTAAAAATAATAAATCATGACCAGGTATGGTATATTCTAAGGACAAGTGCATTATTGCATTAGAAAAATCTGTTGAAGTTATTTAACAGAAAACAGGCTAAAGGGAAATAAGGATCAGATATTCTTAATGACTTTAGTAAAATAATAATAATTACTAACATTCTTGATCCATTTATTCTAAAACAACTGAGTGAATTAGTAATGGATCAGCCCATCCTTCATATAATAAAGAATATCTTTTAAAAAAAATGAGAGTCAGCAGATGATGTGGTGGTTAAGGAGCTAGACTCTCACATGACTGACCACGGTTCAAGTCCTGGACCTGGTGGCTTGCTTTCTCACTTTCTCCCTCTCTATCTGTCTCTCTCTCTCTCTGATGAGTGTATATGCTCTACAACAAAGTTAAAAATAAATTAAATAAATAAAATAAATAACTATTAGAGAAACCCACAAACTAAAGCTAACATTGTCCATAATTGTGAAAAGTTTTTCTTTGATTGATAGAAAAAAAAGAAAAAGAAAAAAGGAGTTGGAGATGCCACACTGTTTTTTCAACATTGTACCGTAAGTCCTACACAGAGCGATGAGAAGGAAAAGTAAATCAGAGAACAGGGAATTTCATCCTGGCATCTACTAAGACGAAAGCAGGTGGAGAAAGTTCTAGGGAAGGAACAGTCTCTGGTTAGGAAATTCTCCTGCTAAATTACTAGCCAGAAGGTGAGGGCTCAGGCCAAAGGGGACAGATCCATGGAACAGGTGCCTCTGCAGATCTCTGTTAGGGATGAGATCTACTGGGCCTGAAAGAAGTGAAGCTGAACAGAGAAAAGAGGAAGGGTTGTGTCACTAGGACCTAAAATCCATACTCAGGAAAGATAAAGACTCTTGGGGCCAGACACTCCTCACTCCATTTTAGGATATATGTTTTTGTAGAACCAGCAGATGGCATAATGGTTACATTGCTGGACTCCCACATAGTCAACCATGGTTCGAGTCCCGGACCTGGTGGCTTACCCTCATACCAGGCACGTGTGTATATGTGCCCAAGATTCTGAAAGGAGAATGGAGGAGGAGGGATTGTGGTGTGGACATTCCGCCTGTATTCAGGAAGCTCATGTACCCTATAGAAAAAAAAAAAAAACTCTCAAAAAAAGATAATATTTTTCCTTTTTAAAAAATTATTTTATTTAACTTTACTTATTTATTTATTTTAATTTGACCAGAGAGAAAGAGTGAGAAAACAAGCTGCCAAGTCTGAGGCTTGAACCGTGGTTGGCCATTTGGGAGTCCAGCGCCCTTAGCCACCACACCACCTGCCAGCCCTCTGCTGTCACAAAATCTCCAGTAAAGACTTGTAGGCATGGCAATGCCTTCTGCGACGTTTGGGAGTGGGGGAGGCGAAACTCAAAATAACTCAGCAGCTGAAAGACTCAGAGCCAGAGATGACCATGATAAGCTAAGTCCACTAAGAAGGGCAAAAACGTGGCACCTTCTAATAGCAAAGGCCACGGGACAGGGTTCAAGTACCCTTACGGAGGCATTACGGGTGCAGGAAGCCATGAGGCTGGAGCAGCAAAAGAGCCCAGAAAATAATGGAGCGAAGTGAATCTGCAGGGCTCTTACAGCCTGACCCACCGGCCGGGAGGCCAGTTTACTTCCTACCCTTTTCTGTTGCTAGGCCACGTGGACACCGTGAAACAGGAAAGTTTTGAAATATGTTGGAAGAGATTCCCTGGGAACACCGGAATTTCTCCCTAAGGAAAGTCTTATTCTCTCTTATGCTTTTGAAATATTTCCTCTGCTTGAAACATTCCAAAAAACAGGGAGGATGAAAAAGAAGACAATGTTTCTTGGGACTTTTCATTTCCCAGTGACTAAATATTTTACATGAAAATATCTATGTGGCCAAACTAATGTCAAGGTATAAATTAGTTATCTTAAAAAGTAAATCCTGGGGGACCAGCAGGTGGCGTGGTGGTTGGGATGCTAGACTCCCACATGACCAACTACGGTTCGCATCCCGGACCTGGTGGCTTGCTTTCTCCCTTTCCCTCTGTCTGTGTCACTCTGGGGAGTGCATGTGCCCTATGCAAATTTTAAAATGATAATAATAAATAAAATGAAATAAATAATTCTTTAAAATAAAAAAAGAATCCAAGGCCAGCAGGTGGCGCAGAGGTTAAGCTGCTGGTTCCCACATGGCCAGATGCCTGGTCTGGGTCTTGGACTCAGCGACTTGAGAACCACACCAGACACATGTGCTTGCTAGCTGGAAATCCCAAGGGGAGAGTGGAGAAAGGTCTGTGGTGTGGCCATCCCCCCAGGGGGTGATTTCTCACTTTCCCTCTCTCTGGCAAGCACAAGCACTCTACAGACAAAAACTAAAACTAAAAATTGAAAGAAAAAAAGAAAAACAGTCATTAAAAAAAATGTGAATCCCACAGCTATTGTTTACCTCCAAAGGAACAGGTCTGCCTTGGAACATAAAATAACTTAAGGACATTAATATGAATTATGTAGTTTGCATATTGCTATTTTGTTTCTATTCTAAGCACTCAAATCACATCATTCTTCTTTTTTTTTTAATTTGCCTGAGGGCATTCATACTCACTGGAGAGAGACAGAGGGTGGGGAGTGAGAAATTATACCCCTTGGGGAATGGTCACGCTGCAATCCCTTGTCTTCTCTTTCTCCTTTTGGAATTTTGGGCATGCATGCACACGTGTTTTTCAAGTCACTTGGTCTGGAACTCAAACTGAGTCAGTCACGGGGGATCCAGAGTCTTTACAACATGTCACTAGCTGGCCCTCAAGTCACATCATTCTTTACCATTAAATTATAATAGTAGAGGGGACAGCAGGTGGCGTGGTAGTTAAGGGCGCTAGACTCCCACGATGCTGACCACGGTTCAAGTCCTGGACCTGGCGGCTTCCTTTCTTGCTTTCCCTTTTTCTCTCCCTCTCTCTCTGTCCCTCTCTGGTCAAATTAAAATAAATAGATAAATAAATAAATAAAGCTTAAAAAAAATTCTTAAAAAGAAACTGTAATTGTAGGAGATAAACCTTAGTCAAATCGACGTGGCCAATACTGATACCTATTGTGGAGTTACAGCAAGTGCTTGCACCACTGTTAAACTATTGCCAAATGCGGGAGCTGCTCTAGATCTGTGAGAGGAGCTCCCACGATTGGTGGAGCCTGCTCTCGTGACGCAAGCGGCACACACTTTGCTGGCCCTCCCTCACGGAGTTTTCTGCTAGGGTCACCCTGGGTTTTCTCAACAGTGTCGCCTAATTGATAAGCCAATAGCGCCTTTTTTTTTCCAATTATGAAACAGAATGTTTAGTCTATTGGCCAAGACTTTTTTGTTTGTTGTTATGACTCTATTCCAGAACATTCCTAAGGCAGCTGGAGCAGATTTTTCCCCCATTAAAGCAAGCCAACAGCCACTACCTCACTCCTCCGATCACAGGTACGCCACTAACTTGGTCGCCATTTCTGAACCAAAGCTCTTTCCAGGAAAAGTGACCCTCCAGGCAGCAGGGACTCAAATATACTATCTTAAAGTAACTTCTATTATTTTTTCGCCAGAGGGCAACATGCTCATAGAGAGAGACAGAGACAGAGACAGAGAGAGGGGAATCGAGAAAGCACCCTCCATGAGGCACAGTCA
>NW_006159611.1:1783556-1795581 GCF_000334495.1 Tupaia belangeri chinensis | reverse complement strand
CCCTCCTTGTGGGATTTTGGGAGGACACACAGGCAAAGGCACCTGGCATGTTTCTCAGGCCACCAGGTCCAGGACTCAAACCGTGTGGTGAGTCGTGTGGGATCCACTGCCTTAACTATAGGCCCTGGGCTGACCCCCACCACTTAGTAACTCTTACAGAAATGTCTAGGTCACATGTGCTGTTTTCTTCTTTTCTTTCTTTCTTTTTTTTTTTTAAGTGATTTTTGCTATAGGGTGTGTGCACTCCCTGGAGAGACAGAGAGAGATAAAAAGTGAGAAATCACCCTCCGGGGGATGGCCACACCACAGCCCTTTCCCCTCTATTCTCCTTCCAGGATTTGGGGGTACACATGCCCACGTGCTCAGCATGAGTTTCAAGTCACAGGGTTTGGGACTTGAATCGTGGTTGGCCATATGAGATCCAACGATATAACCACTATTCCATCTGCTGGGCCCTTTTTTCTCTTTTTTTTTTTTTTTTTATTTTAAAATGTGAGCAAGGGGAACCAGCAGTTAGCATAATGGCTATGTCGCTGGACTCCCACGTAGTCGACCGCGGTTCGTGTCCCGGACCCGGTGGCTTAAAACTCACGCCGGGCACGTGTGCGTGCATGGCCAAGATCCCGAGAGGAGAATGGAGGAGAAGGGATTGCGGCGTGACCATCCCCCCTGGGGGGTGATTTCTCACTTTCTGTCTCTATGTCTCTCTCTGTCTGTCTGGCGAGCGCACGCGCCCTACAGTGAAAATCTCTCAATAAATAAATAAATAAATAAGAGTGGCCAGGCGCCTAATTAAAAAAAAAAGATGAGCAAGCAACCAGTTCTTTTTTTTTTTTTTTTTTGAGAGGTTTTTGCTATAGGGCATGTGCGCTCGCCAGACAGACAGAGAGAGACAGAGAGACAGAAAGCAGGAAATGACCCCCCAGGGGGGATAGCCACGCCGCAATCCCTTCTCCTCCACTCTCCTCTCGGGATCTTGGGTACACACGCACACGCGCCCGGCGGGAGTTTAAGCCACCGGGTCTGGGACTTGAACCACGGTCGACTACGTGGGAGTCCAGCGACATAGCCATTACGCTAACTGCTGGTCCCCCAGTTCTTTTCATGTAAATATTTTAGGCATTCCTTTTCTTTCTAATGTCTTCCGAATCAAGTCAACTGAGCAGTTTGTTTGAGGCTACTGGACCCCAATCACTGATAAATCAATAATCTGAGATTCCATTATGTTCCTAACTCTAAATCCGTGTGCGCATGGATGACCACCTCAATTGGCAGTCAGTTCATCATGGCCGCCACAGCCATGCTGCTTCCCTGTTTTCTGCACTTGAACACTGAGCATGTCACCGAAAGTCCCAGTCTTCCTAACAACCCAAGTCCCCTTCGGTTCATTGGTTCTTTCCTGGCCACATGACTGAAATGTAACTCTGAAAAATTAAAGACGTGCTGGACTTCCCACAAGAATGTGTGGCAAATTCAACTCATTCAGGAAATAAAACCAAAAATGGTATGAACCTAGAGGAAAAAGGCTCAGGCTGACCTCGGGCAAGCACTTTGCTTCCTGGTATTGCCAAAGCCTGTTTCTCACCACTTCTGCCTGGAAGCCCTTGAGTTGACACTGTCCTGTCAGCTCCTTATCTGAGACCAGTAACGATGGTGTCATACAATGTGCTCCGGTCTGCCTTCCTCCAGCAGAGCCGGCAAACACCATCTCTCCCGGATCTGGGACAGACAATCCTCTCAGAGTGACTGGATGAATCATGCCTACTTCATATCCTGAGCAAACCTGGGGCCACTTCCACGGGTCTACCAGCACCGCCAGAAACGCCTTACAGGACTAGCGCCTCTGAGCCCTCTCCTTAACTGTTTCAGTCTCAGAGGACAATGCAAATTCCAGGCCAATGAAATGGCACAAGTGAAAAATGAAACAAAAACCACTTAAATCTCTAGCTCTGTAGCTTTAAAAATTTCAGAAGACATCGGCAATCCACAAAAGTAGAGAAAAAAAATCAAAGGCTATTAGTTCTCTTCCTTAAGATCTAAGTTCTCTAACCTCTGCTACTTGGACAGACGCAGTGTTTAAAAAGTAATCATAGGGACTGGCAGGTGGCATGGTGTTTAAAGCACTGGACCCCTACACCAGCTGACCATGATTCAAGTCCTGGACCTGATGGCTTGTTTTCTCACTTTCCCTTTTTTTCTTTCTCTGTCTCTCTCTGATCAAATTTAAAAAATAATACTAATAAATAAAAATGTAAATAAAATCATTCTTAAAACAATGAACAGTGGGGCCGGCAGGTGGCATGATGTTAAGGGTGCTGGACTGCCACATGGCTGACCGTGGTTCGAGTCCACGACCTGGAGCTTGCTTTTTCACTTTCTCTCTCTCACACACACTCTGTCCCTCTCTAGGCAAATTTAAATAAATGAAAGAAGTTAAATTTTAAAAAATCATTCTTTTTTAAAAAAAATCATGT
Source organism: Tupaia belangeri chinensis (assembly GCF_000334495.1). Taxonomy (NCBI): domain Eukaryota; kingdom Metazoa; phylum Chordata; class Mammalia; order Scandentia; family Tupaiidae; genus Tupaia; species Tupaia belangeri. The sequence continues at coordinate 1,793,107 of NW_006159611.1, read as the reverse complement.
TCTTGGTTTTCCAAAGGCTATTTCTTTTCTCATTTGGCAACTCATTTAATAAGAAACTGAAACCCATGTAAACAAAGAGCAACATAAACATACCAAATGCCACTCTAATGTCTGTGATTGCAAATTAACTCTCCCTGATTGCCCCCACAAACAAACCATGAGGTATATAACAGGATGTGTTGTGCAACGGTCATTGTTTGACGAAAGAAATGAAAGGAAGCGGATTGTTTCTTCAGAGGAGACTATTATCCTGGGACTCACTGCAAACCTTGACAGATGCATCTTCAAAGCTGGGTCATTTCTTCTCTTTTTTCTCTTTTCTTCCTTTCCTCCTTTTTAGATAGAGTGATCTCCATACAGGGAAATGCTGCCTTGGTCCCGAGTAGCTGGGGTGACAAGCACTCTCCAGGGTAGCGGGCTTTTTGGATGGGCTGGGGACCAAACCCAAGCTTCCTGTGTGGCCTCTGCCCGGCATAAGGGACTGCATCCATTAGCAGCAATGCTGCGCAGTGGAGCCAGTCGCCAACTGCTGAATAAACTTTTATGGGCCTCCGTCTTGGTTTAACAGCCTGATGAGTAAAACAGGATTACGCAATCATACGCTGAGGTCAGTCCTGAGAGTGGGCCTGCCCTCAGGCAGCAGCAGAGGAGAGGAGGGCAGGGATAGGCGTCAGCAGTGGCCAGGGCAGGTACGGTTTTGAAAGGGAGCCTCTGGGAATATCCTTCCTCCACTCCAGCCCCTAAATAGCGCCCCCTTTCTGCAGCCAGTACCCATTCTCTAGGCTGGGTCCTGGGGCTTACAAAACATGAAATCATGATCTTCAAGTAACGACAAACTTAATTGCTTTGCAAAAGTGAGCACCTGGGGGGAAAAGCTGGAAATAATAAGAAATAATAAGCAAAGAACTGGGTATTTCTTTCTTTTCAGTCAACTAAAAATGGACAGTTAGCTCTGCGTTTCTCAGTTCCAAACAAAGACAAGCTGAATACTCCAGGGTCTTTAACGGCCTTCTCAAGAAGACCAGCTCTGAGGATTAATTCCTACCACACTGACGGAGGCACTTGTTCAACACATTTCACTTGTCCTGAGTCTTGCATCTTCTGAGTGGGCTAGGGTTATTTGGCAAAATCCAGAAAGCAAGCCCAGCCTGCGATGTTTCTGGAGGAGCTGCAGCCTGGTGGTCAGTCACTGGTGGGAGGCATAGACTGTTTCCAGCCGACTTCCACAGTGGAAACCAGTCCAGGCCTGGAACAGAGAATGGCCCCAAGGAATCGCATTTTCGTTCTGAGCTGCCGTAAAGGGAAAGGCCGTGTTCACAGCATGACCACATCTGAGGTCATGCACCACCCACGATGGAAGTAGCTCACGCTAGAAAAGACTGCCAGAAGGAAAAAGGAGACTGATTCAGTAGGGATGGATGAACAGGTGGACAGGCAGGCAGACAGACAAGCAGACAGAAGACCTTTTTTCAAGTGGCCACTATTTTGAAACTGTTTTCAGATGAAATTTTTGAATGAAGACTGCAAGTTTTTCAGTAAGTACTGTGAGCAGAATGGATAGAAGTTTCAGAACTTGCCCCCAGGACCTGGAGCCTCGTACACAGAAAACATAACAGCTACCATTCGCTGCACGTGGAATGGGGCCACTTTGCTCATTTAATAAACACGTATATAATAAATGGATTTATTGCTTTATATTTTTTATATTACAGTGTCAGGAAATATACTAATACATATTAGGGATGCATCATGACTTTCCCAAGGACCCGATACAGCTAGTTCAAGACCACCACAATAAAGCAAATATCGCGATAAAGAAAGTCACACAGATCTTTGGGTTTCTCAGTGCATATAAAAGCTATGTTTACACTACTGTATTCTGTGGTGTACAATAGGATTTTTTTTGAGAGTTTTTATGTTATAGAGTGGGTGTTCACACCGGAGAGACAGAGAGACAGAAAGTGAGAAATCCCCTCCAAAGGGGATGGCCATGCTACAATCCCTTCTCCCCCATTCTCCTCTATGGACCTTGGGGGCACATGCACATGCGGTTGGTGTGAGTTTGAAGCTACTGGGTCCGGGACTTGAACCATGGTCGGCCATTCTCCTCTATGGACCTTGGGGGCACATGCACATGCGGTTGGTGTGAGTTTGAAGACACTGGATCTGGGACTCAAACCATGGTCGACCGTGTGGGAGTCCAGCAATGTAACCATTATATCTTCTGCTGGTCCCTACAACAGGATTCTTAAAAAAAAAAAAAGTGCATACCCTAATGAAGAAATGCTTTATTGATAAGCAATGTTCATGATCATCTGACTCTCCAGGGAGTCATCGTCTTTTTCTGGTGGTGGGTTGTTTTATCTCCACGTCGACTGCTGGCTGATGGGGAATCCAGCTACTGAAAGCTGGGTGTCTACGGCACTTTATGAACTAAAACAACAGGAAACTTGTTGCAGCATTGACCAGCTCTTCCTTTCATGAAAGAGCTCTCTGTGGCATGAGATAGTTTATAAGCACCTTGCTCTCTGTGGAACTCTCTGAGCACTGGAGTCAGTTCTCTCAAACCCTGCTCCTGCTTTATGAATGAAGTGTATACAGTACTCCCAATCTTCTGTTGTCATTTCCACAGTGTCCACAGCATCTTCACCAGGAGTAGATTCCATCCCAAGAAAACACTTTCTCTGTTCGTCCTTAAGAAGGAACTCCACATCCATTAAAATTTCATCATGAGATTGTACCAATTCAGCCACACTTTCACTGACATGTCATATAAGCGCATATATACCATGGGATTTCATACACTACATCTATGACAGGAAATGAGATCATGTAACATATGCCATACGCACATAGACACATGAATTGCATTTAATTCTCAGTGAAACCTGATGCTCAAAGAGACGTAGAGACCTCAATCAACAATCGCCAATTATCTGTTGCTCAATGTGGCTCGTACGGTCAGAGACGTTACGATAACAGAATAGATAACAGATAACAGGGCACAGGTCACGTGTTCTAGAGATCGTGGAGGTGACAGGGCGACAGTAAACCAGGAAAGATCATCTCTGATGGTGAGAAGCTATGAAGACAGCAGAGGTGGGTCATGGAAGGGACATGAGGAGCAGTGCTCCACTGGAAAGACTTGGGAGGGGCATTCCTGTGCCGGGACAGCCACTGCAAAGACTTCGAGACAACCACGGTGTGGTATACTCAGGGGGAGACACGCATGGCTGCAATCTGCGAAGCAACTGTGAACTTATAGTCACATGGACTTTAACGTACGGGATGCATTTATTCCCTGTGATGGAAGATTTTAACTAGGGGAATGGCATACTCTGGTTTCATCTCAATAATACCCTTCTTGGCCCAGCTGTGTGGGCAGGGGTGGAGCATGCTGATCTACAGCGCTGGAAGCCACAGGGCCACCCACAGGTTTGGATCCCGGGTTTGAGATACCCTGGGAGGATGTGAGTACACAGAGCCTGACTGGCAGGAGAGCGGAGGGCAAGGGGACCAGGAGGTGATGAGACCAGGTCAACGGAGAATCCCCCTTTCCACTCCCCTTCCCCTGGCTCTCATGTGTGCTCTTTTGCACTCTCTCAAGATGCCATGCGAAGATGAAAAGGGTGAGAGCGAGAGCAAACGCCGAGGTAAAGCGTGCACTGCTCAGCCGGGAGCTGTGGCAGCAGGAAGAGGAGAGTAGTGGAAGGGACCAGGGCAGTGGCTAGATCCATGGGGGAAGGCCAGAGACGTGTGTGGAACTAGGAGAACGAGGGGAAAGTCGGCCCAAGGGAGAAGCAGTGGGAAGGACAGCTTAGTTTGGGCATACGCAAATTTCCTCTGATTTGCAAGAGATTGCACTGGATTGGAACCTAAGGCCACCTGGATCCAGAGCTGCTCTTCACCCCATGCTTTCTGTTCTCTGCTGAGCCAACACCCATTGCTACCACTCCCAGCAATCCCCAGCCACTGAGCCCAAGTTCCCAGCATGGCTCAGGCCCTGACCTAAGGCTGCTGTGGGTGCAGCTCCTCAGAGCAGTCAGCCAGGCGGACATCTGGGTCTGGTGCCGAGGAACCCACCTTTGCAAGTCTGGGGACAGTCAGAGGAGCTTCGCTCTCCCTCCCCCACACAACTTCACGTTCCTGAACTTCTCACCCCGTAAGGCTCCCTGACTGCTCGCCCTACCTCTATGAGCCATGTAAAGCCTTTCCCTGCCCAGGTGCTCCCTGGGACACAAGCACCACCTTGGAGAATGTAGTCTCTTTCCTCTAGTGAAGAGACCGGGGACGCAGCACAAAGTGGTATTCAAGCAGTCAGAGGATGGGGCTAGCCAGTGGAATGGTGGCCAAGATGCTGGGCTCCCACGTGGTCGACTGCAGTTTGAGTCCCAGACATGGCGGCTTCCCTACTCGCTTTCCTTCTCTCTCTGGTCAGATTAAATAATAGTAACAATAATAAGTTAAAATGAAGTAATTCTTTAAAAAAGGCAAAAAAAAAAAAAGTTCTTTTTAAAATTTTAATAAAAAGGAAGTCAGAGAACAGAATCTTTTCCCGTCTCAACAGTGACAGAGAAACCAGGTCGTAAAAAAACTGAAAGGGGTCACGAAACGGGCTCATGTGGGTTAGCCCCGGGGCCGAGTGGTTGAGAGAGCAGAATCCCATGCGGCTGACAGTGGTTTGAATCCTGACCCTGGCGGCTTCAAACACATGGCAGGTGCAGGTGCACACATGCCCGAATCCTGACAGGGTGGAGAGATGGAGAAGGGCTTGGAGCCTGATGGTGCCGCATGAGGGCAGCTTTCTCTCCCGTCTCCAGCAAGCACATGTGCCCTCTGGCAATTAATTAATTCATTTCATTGGGTATTGCCAAAAAGAGCGCCCCGGACAGTAGGAGGGCAAAAATCGTACTGTAGTTGATCGAGAGGTGAAAGAGAGATGAGCGGTAGAGATGGAATACAGATGGGTGTTCAGACGATCTGAGCCATGGCGACCGGACAGGAGGCAGATAAGCAGTTGGAGGGGAAAGAAGAACGAAGAAGAAGAATTTTAATTTAGGGCATGGAGCCAAGCATGTTTAACGTGTCAAACAAATATAAGGGGATATTAACATTTAACCTTATCGCACGCGGCCTGTTCTTGCTTTTTACCTCAATGCCCTATTTCCCTAAGCAAACTCTAAATGAAATAACAAATCGTGTTTACTACCTGTTGGTATCACCAACAAACAGAATGTCCTCCACGTAGAGAAGAGTGAAACTCGATTACTGAAACATAAAACCAAAATACACGGAAGGGCCTGGGACCCTGCCACAGAGTCACAGACATGCCACTCTTCATTCGTCTACGATACTCGGTGTCACTTGGGGAGGTACACCAAGTCCTGTCTTTCTTTGTATTTGTCCTAATACTTACCCTGCAGCCTTGAACATAGTAGCTACTCAGTTAATATCTGCCAATAGATTTCAATGATAGATACCAGGTAACCTCCAATTCTCACCTCAAGTGATAAGCTATCTTTTGGCAATAGGCAAAATTACGATTTAATTACATTAAATTGCATTCAAATATATGGATTATCTCACCGTTTTCCCCAAGATACCCAGATATGCGATTTCGCCAATTACACCACCCCTTTATCAAAGCCCCATTCATCTCCTGGAGGTACCACTGTGCTCATTAACTAAATGTCAGGTAGGCACGGTAGCTACTTTGGATTTCACTTAATAAACCCGAGCAATTTAAAGTAATTAGTCATAGCTTGTGAAAAGAAGCCCAAGTGTAGCCAGTTTAACCTGCTAGAGATCCGTGGCTGAAAGAACTCATAAAGCGAGGGGACTGGGACTAGGAAGGGGCCTCCCTGCCTTTGCCAAGGCTTTCAAGTCAAGCAATTGCTTACCCTAGAAAAGAACAGAGTTGACTTTAGGGAGAACTTTGAAAAGCCATCTCAAATGTTTGTAGAACACTTAAAGGTGCTAAATGCGCCAATTTACTGCCTCGATGAAGTTTACTTCTCTGAGAACTTATTTTAGTAATGTACGAATTATAGTCTTTCTTTTAATCCAGTTTCCCACATTAACGGGATTCACTTTCCAGAATTATGAGCAGTACTTTATGCCACCTGCAATAGCAAAGAAATAAATCATAAAATATGTGGCTTTTCCACCTCGTAATTTGGGATTACACATGGATTATCATTTGGACTTATTTGAACTCTACACACTTATACATTATTTACTATATTTAAAAAGTGCTTGCAAAAAGGGAACAAAATTGGGACACTTTTATAAACATGCTAGTCAATATAATAGACTAGTTATTGTAACAGGTAATCAAGAATATTGCAGACAGTTTTTCTATATTATGATGCTGAAAAAGATAATGTATATAATATCGGCATTATAAAATGAGTTTATCCCACAACTTACACAGTTATCATGATTAAAGAACTAAACAACTGTTCGATATTTAAAGTCCATAATCTGTATTATCCAGAGGCCAAATGAGGTGCTTCCCTCATCTGAAAATACACGATCTATTAACCTATTAGGTTAATAAGCTAGTCTAAGAAGGGAAAGATAGACGATATTTACTGAACACACACTGTATCCAGATACTTTTTATTAGTTTCTCATTTAATTCTCACACACACTTCTACGGTGAATACAACCCCCATTTTACAGATGAGGAGAATACGTTTCTAAGTGTAAGTAATCCATCTGAGAGCAAACAGCAAGAGCAGCATTGGTTGGGATTTGAAGACATGATTTCACCACCCTTCAGGTTATTTCACTTCAACGCAAGTTCTTCTGCAATTAAACAATGAAACAACCCCCAAAAAAGGTAAAATCAGGTGTTTTTATTATAATCAGAATGTCCACATTCCCTATAAAATATGACCTCAAATAGTCATGTGTACATAGCTTTACTTTTTTCTCTCTAAAATAATTGCCTGAACTTATAGACTGTCTTAACTAGTCGTCCCATTTCAGCAATATTCAACTAACATATAGCAAGTCACAGCCTCTGCAAAGTGGGAGGTTATGAAAAGTAAGACACGTTGCTCCCTCAAGGATCATACCGGGCGTGAGAAAGGCAATCAGATGGCTATAAAACAAGGACTCAGTATTCAAAGTCATTGGGGTTGCACCAAGTTGGCCCAAACCAGATGGGCTTGGGCATGTCTCCCAGAAGAGGGACCTCTATTTGCAGAAGAAGAGTGCGATCAGGGAAGGACCACGAGAGGGGCTGTGAGGAAGCCCGATGAGTACGTCCAGGTAAAGGTGTGGTGCTCTCTGACAAACATGGTTTCATATTGTTGCAGTGTAAAGAACACAGCTCAGGACCAGCAGACGACATGAAGGTTATGTTGCTAGACTCCCATGTAGTCAACTACAGTTCGAGTCCCAGATGTGGTGGCTTGAAAACTCATGCTGGGTGAGCATGTGTGTGTGCCCAAGATCCTGAGAGGAGAATGGAGGAGAAGGGATTGTGACGTGGCCATCCCCCCTGGGGTGATTTGCTCTCTAGCTCTCTGTCTTTCCCTGTTTCTCTGGCAAGCACATCACTCTATAGCAAAAATCTCTCAATCAATCAAGCAATTAATCAATCAGAACAGAGCTCAGGGACCAGGAGGGAGAGGTGATAAGTGACACAAGGGTGCTAAATCAGGGTCATTTACAGGGATACTATAAACCCGCTTCAGCATCTGAGCCCTCCTGTGAGTGAGGTAGAGACCGAGAGTATTTCAGCCATGGGACCCCAGGTGACAATAGTGGTTATGTCACTGGACTCCCACATGGCCAACCACGTGGTTTGAGTCCCAGACTCGGTGGCTTGAAACTAAGCTGGGTGTATATATGTGCATACCCAAGATCCCAGGAAGAGAATGGAGGAGAAGGGACTGTGGCGTGGCCATCCCCCTAGCGGGTGATTTCTCACTTTCCCTCTCACTGTACCTGTCTCTCTTTTTCATTCTGGAGAGTGCATGTGCTCTAACACAAAAACCTCTAACAACAACAACAACAACAACAACAACACACACACACACACACACACACACACACACACACACCAAAAAAAAAAAAAAAAAAAAAACGACCAAGCATTTCAGCCAGGGGAGTGAAATTCCTGGGTCTGTATTTTAAACACAGTCACGTGCCACTTAATGACGTGGATACTCTGAGAAAGGTGCCATTAGGCACTTCCATCATTCCAGGGTCATGACTTGTCCTTACATAAACCCAGTTACTGTAGTCTAGTAGGTGCCTCGATTACACCAGACAGCCTACCGGCCTGCTGGCAGTCCTGGGCTGAATGCATAGGCAACTGGAATACAATGGGAAGTATCTATGTGTCTAAACAAGGAAAAGATACAGTGAAAATGAGGTACGAAAGATTTAAAAACAAGGGGCCAGCAAGTGGAGTGGTGGTTAAGGTGCTAGATTACTCAGACTGCTGTCTGAGTCCTGGACCCAGTGGCTTTTGAAAGCTTGAAAATCACACCAAGTGTGTGTGTGTGCATGCCCAAAATTCCAAGAGAAGGGAGGAGAGATTGTAGCATGGCCATCCCCCACTGGAGGGTGATTTTTCACTTTCTCTCTCTCCTCTCCTCTCTCTCTCTTTGTCTTTGGTGAGTGCACATGCCCTACAGCAGAAATGTTTTTTTAAAAATTAAGAATGATACATAGCAGAGGCAAAGATGCCATTGGAGCTGGAACTAGTGCTTTTGGGGACTAAACTAACAGAATTTCTGCTGAGACTTCACTCTCTAAAGCCCATCCATGAGTGGGTAGAGGGTGTCCTACCCCCACCATATCCTTCTCTCTGTCTCTGTCTTTTATATCTTTTAATTTTTTCAATTTTTTTTTTTAATTTTTAAGGTAAAGTATTCTCTTGGTTTTCAGATCCTCCTTTCTCTTGGTAATTCTCACCTTTCTCCCCTCCCATCTAGGAGAGGCAAAGACTCCACTGGAGCTGGAACCAGTGCTTTTGCCTGGCATGCATGCACACCACACAGTTTTCATTTTTTTATTTAAATAAACAAACAAATAAATAAATCGCCTGTTTTCTTTCCCTTTTTCTTTTTCCTTCACCACTTTGCAGCTCATCCTCCATGCACTGTGTGTCTAGATAGGTCTAAGTGAACTGAAATCAAACACCTAAATACTATTAGGGTCAGAATATTCTTCAATTTCTACTGAATCTGTTGCACAAAGGGAGAAAAGCAGAACAACAGTGAGTTTGCAGATTACCTCCTCCTGCACTCTTCTGAATGCTCAGATTGAACTTCAAGATATTAGGAAGAAACGTATAACTCATCAGATGATCAGAAATCACTGCAGAGACATGAGGAATATGAGAAACCAAGAAAATATCTCTCCTCCCAAAAGAAAAGAATAACTCCTCTTCATCCACAGACAGTACAATGGAACTCATGGAAATATCTGATAAAAAATTTAGAGTATTCACAGTGACAAAGCTAACAGAGATGCAAGAAAAGAGAGAAAATTAACTCCAGAAGATGCAGGAGAAAAGAGCCGATGAGTTC
>NW_006159611.1:1761829-1783237 GCF_000334495.1 Tupaia belangeri chinensis | reverse complement strand
ACCTACAAAGGATATTCTATCAGGCTAACAGTGGACCTCTCATTTGAAACTATGTGAGTAAGGAAAGAATGGAAAAATACATTCAAAGTATTGAAAGAAAAACAATTTCAACCAAGAATACTATACCCAGCAAGATTATCCTTCATATGGGAAGAAATGACAAGAACATTCTCACACAAACAAAACCTGAAAGAATTTACCAACACCAGATCAGCTCTCCAAGAAGTTCTGAAGGGAATACTATATCAGGAAAATTAAATACAGACACACAGAAATAGGAGTTCAAAAACAACTCAGAAAACAGCCAACTTAATGGTAGGGACAAATCCAGAGTTGAATATTATCTTCCAGAACTTAAACAGAAAGATCGGACTACAACAGAAGATAGATTAAATACGTGAGACTGAACTGGTGAAATAGAATTTTATGACTTCTGACTAAAATGTTACTGATTTTCTTCTATGCTTTGTTTTCGAGATTTGGGGATTTTTGTCTTTTCTTGAGCTGCCAATAGGTTCATGTACCTACTGTTTGTACAAAATTCTAACCTGTTTCTTGGCTTTAAGTCTTAAGCAAAGTACCCCTAACATTTTTTGATTTTGACTTTTTAAAGCTAAAACTGCCTTTCTTGAAATTAAAAGTATATATAAAAAATACCTATTTCATGACCACAGTAAGCTGTATAACCTCATCCAGGTATTACTTTACAGTATATCCATTCTACTCACAGAATTTCATGGCTAAAGTCAGACTTGTGTTCACAGACATCTATATATCAGCTGAACTTGCTATTGAAAGTAGTTAGTTTAATTAAGATATTTTGTGAGTCAATAAAATGTAGGAAAGAAAAAAATGAATGGATAGCAACTGTAGATATGAGAGACAAGGTTGGGGGGAATGGAAAATGGCTGAGGGTGAGAAATAGGGGAATAAATGTACATTTAAGAAACAACATATGGAAAATTATATGTTGACGATAACATGAATGATTTAGCCACTATACAGTCTACTCTGGGAAATCGCATTTTGAACATTGTAATGATGTTTAGTGAATGAATGTAAAATAAATAAATTTTTTAAATGATACACAGGCATAGGGTGTGCACCAGAAATGGAGCTTGCACAACTGTCAGTTGCTCCCGTGCAATGGTGCAATGGTGAGTGAACAGCTGGTGACCAGGAGGGCCTACGACGTTGCCATACACTACTGCAGATTGTACAAACATCACATGCTCAGGCCAGGTTCGGCTTATATGGAAAGTTTTCTTTTCAATAATCAATTAACCTTAGCTTACTGTACGCATTTTGTTTTTAATTTTATAAACTTAAAAAAAAAACTTTTCGATTCCTTTGCAATACACTTAGCTTAAGACACAAACACATTGTACAACTGGACAGAAATATGTTCTTTCTTTATATCTTTATAAGCCTTCCTCTATTTAAAAAAGTTTTTATTTTCTACTTTTTATACATTTTGCTAAAAACTAAGCACACACTGACACTAAGACACACACACACAAGCACACACCATCCGAGGCCCACACAGTGTCAGGATCATCAATGTCACTATCTCCCACCTCCACATCTTGTCCCACTGAAAGGACCAGGACGAACAAAATAACAGGAGATTAAATCAAGCACAGAGAAAGTGATGCAATCCAGAGACGCTGTCAACATGAGGCCCATGAGGCTGCAGCTGGTGTCACACGCAAGCTGTTTAACAGTGAGCATTTCCTTTTTAATAGGTAGAAACGCACTCTAAAATAGCAATAAAAAGTAGAGTTTAGTAAATGCCCAAGCCAGTAACAGTCGTTCATTATTCTTACCAGATAGTTTATATGTACTACGCTTTGTTTGTTTGCTTGCTTTTTAGGTTTTTGCCATGGGGCATGTGTGCTCACCGCAGAGAGTCAAGAGAGACAGTGAGAGGGAAAGTGAGAAATTATCCCCTAGGAGGGATGTCCATGCCGCAATCCCTTCTCCTCCACTCTCCTGGGATTTAGGGCACACACATGCACAGTATGATTTTTAAGCCGCCAGGTCTGGAACTCAAACTATGGTCATTCATGTGGGAATCCGGTGCCGAAACCACCATGCCACCTGCTGGCCCCTGTACTACACTTAATTTTTTTTTCCCAGAAGCATATGTGCTCACTGAAGAAAGAGAAAGAGAGAGAAAAAGAAAGCACTTCCCATGGGACATGGTCATACCATACTCCCTTCTCCTCCATTTCTCCCTCCTTTGGGGATTTTGGGCACACATGTGTGTGTGTGCGCACACATGCACACACACACACACACACGTGCCCATTGTTTTTCTCAAGCTCCTGAGTCGAGGACTTGAACCACACAGTCAGTCATGTGGGATCCAGCTACCTTACCATCAGGCCAAGGGCTGACCCTGTACTGCACTTTTTAAAAACAAACAAAAATAAAATGAATTGTCAGAGAGTGCAAGTGCTTGTCAGAGAGAAAGGAGCAGGGAGCAGAAAGCACTGTGTGTGTGTGTGTGTGGGGGGGTGGCCACACTGCATCCCCCCTTCATTTCTCCACCCTACCTGGATCTTGGGCACGCACATGCACGCACAGTCACCTGGCGTGTTTCTCACGCTTCTGGGGCCAGGATTCCAGCCTCAGGGTCAGCTACGTGGAGTCCTTTACCCACCAGGCCACAGAACTGGCCCTAAACATTGTTTTTAAAGTTTATGCATTTTATGAGAAAGAGAAGTTGATTTCTGACAGGGTCTCACTGGGTTGAGATCCCTCCGCCCAGCTACTGAGGACCACCAGCTACCACGCCCAGTCCCTTTAGGTTGGGTGGGGAACTGAACCCTGGTCGCCCACATGGCCTCCACCCTTGGGTAGCAGTGTCTTAGCAGTGTGCACCACCATGGCTGCTCCTGGCTGCACTTGCACACGGCAGGTGCACCATAGTACGTTTACACCAGCATCTGCACAGACACACGAGGAATGTGTTGGGCCACGACACTGTAACAGCTACGCTGTCACTAGACAGCGGGGTCCTCTCAGCCCCACGACAGTCCCCAAGGCCCAGCACAGAGATGCGGCTTGCTCCTGGCTGGAACTTCGTTATGTGGAGCATGACCATAGATGCTGCTGGGGACGACGTGGGGCACGGCCCAAAGGTAAGCAAGGCTAGAGAGGGACGACCTTAGACGAGGGCCGCAGTGTCTCAGCCTAGCCCGGGACGATAAGGTCATGACGACAGCAAGAGGGCTGGAGTGAAACAGGCAAATTGCAGGGACAGTGAAAAAGTAAAGTGGAGACGTGTTTGTGAATCCCTGGACTTGCGGGCGAGGGAAGGTGAGGAGGGAGTCTAGAATGGTCCCCTTCAACGACCTCCAAGGGGAAGCTGACAGCAGTGTCATTACCAGGAAGAGTGGCTTAGAGAAAGGGCAGCCCAGGACTCGAGGCTGAGACACGGGAACCTGAGATGGACAGGAGACATGCAGTGAGATTGGTCAGCGGACCTGGAGCTTGGGAGCTGGCCAGGGCACTCAGATGCAGGAGCCGTCATGCATGCTACGTGACAGCGGCCCCAGAGTGAGGAAGCACGCTGGCTGGATGCTCTTATGCTCTTACTCACTGACCACAGATCGCCTCTGTATAAGGAGCAATCAGCGAGGCTGGCACGTGGTATGGTGAATAAGGCTGACAATGGTTCGAGTCCCGGACCTGGCGGCTTGCTTTCCCACTTTCCCTCTCTCTCTTGCTCTGTCCCTCTCTGGTCAAATTAAAATAAATAAATAAAGTAAATTTTTTTTTTTTTTAAAGGAGCAATCAGCAATCAAAGAGGAGCCCAAGAGAAGCAAACAGAGAAATGAAAAACTGGGAGCATACAGTGTCCTGGAAACCAAGAGAGGAAAGCTTCCAGGAGGCGACCGCAGTCAGCCTCACTGCTTCAGACAGGGCCAGAAGAGAAGGACTGAAAGCACAGGACGGGCTTAGCGCAGGGATGACCCTGACCAAGTCGGTGAGAGCCGGGTCAGGGAGCTGTGGGCGCGGAAGCCGGACGAAGGTTTCATCCGATAAAATTTCCTGAATGAGACAAAGAGAAGGGCCATAACTCACTAGCTGAAGGCTGTAGAGTTCACGCTGGTTTCCAAGCACTTTCCTCTAGTTGGCAATGAAATCAGCTCAGTTCCAGAGTGTGCTCTTCCCATCTCTCCTTTTTTTCCTTTGCTTAAGTTTTGCTATAGCACGTGCACTCATCACGGAGAGGAGGAGAGAGAGAAAAGGAAAAGGAAAAGAGCATCTTCCAGGGGGTTGGCAGACGACATGGTGGTGATGGCGCTGGACTTCCACACGGCTGACCGCAGTTCGAGTCCCAGACCTGGTGACTCGATTTCTCACTTTCCTTTTCTCTCTCAGGACAAATTAAAAAGTAATAATAAATAAAAATTAAATAGGGACTAACATGTGGTGTAGTGGTTAAGGCGCTAGACTCACAGTTGACCCTGGTTCCTGTTCCAGACCTGGCAGCTTGAAGTTCACACCAAGTATGTGTGTGTGTGTGCACCCAAAAATCCCAAGAGGGGAATGGAGGAGAAGGGATTGTGGCATGGCCATACCCCTGGGGGTGATTTTTCATTTTCTGTCTCTCTGACTCTGGCAAGTACACACTCCCTAAAAGCAAAAATCTCTCTCTAAATAAATAAATAAATCTTTAAAAGAAAAAAAAGGAAGGAAGGAAGCACCTCTCAGGGGATGACCACTGCAATCCCTCCTCCTCCATTCTCCTCTCGTGGCCTTGGGCACACATACACACGTGCTCAGCATGTTTTTTCAAGCCTCTAGATCTGGGACCCGGACCACAAAGCGGGCCAGATGGGTTCCAGCTTCCTTAGCCACCCTGCCATGGCTGGCCCTACGCGCTCTTTTCGTAATTATGGCTTTCATGACCTGTTAGCGTCCTGCATACACAGCGCCACCCGGAGGATGGGCTGGTCATGGCGGCAGGTTAAAGGCTGACTGCAAACGATGGTCACTTCAACCAGCTCTCTGTCCGCTCCCATGGGCAATGACTCAAAGAGTAGGAAAGCAGTGTTCGGATATTTTATTTTTCATTTTTTTAATTTTCTGAAGTTGACCAGAGAGAGAGGGGGAGAGAAGGAAAGTGAGAAAGCAAGCTGCCAGGTTCAGGACTTGAACCATGGTCAGCCATGTGAGAGTCCAGTCGCCTTAACCACCATGCAACCTACTCACCCCAGTGTTGGGATATTCAAAGACAGGTCCAAAAAGGGCCAGAGACTGGGGAAAGGGAAGCAGAGGATCCACAGCTGGACTCTTTAGTGAGTCACAATGGGGACCTGCAAGAGGGAGCCCGTGCAGGCTGCGGGCAAGAGCCAAACGGGAAGCCTTCCGGTCTGCTCAGGTTTTGGATGGGGCACAGGGGGAAGAGAGAAGGGGGACGCTACAGCCTGATGTAACCAGGGCATTTGTGCCCTGCAGCCTCTGAGGCATACCCCATGGAGCAATGCGTGAAATGCACACACTGCCGGTTTAGAGAAAAATCAGAATTTCATCTTCACCTGGCTTCTATTTCTCCCCCTCTGTTCATTTATTTATTTTTCCATGAGAGAGAGAGACAGAGAGAGAGAGAGAGAGCCCCTAAGGACCAAGCCCTGCTCAGATCCCAGGTAGGCGGAATGTCTGAAAACCCAGGACCTGTGTTACATGGATGTGGTCGCTGACCACTGCACCCCCTGGTCCTGAGCTCCCTTTCTGTCTCTGGCAGGAATCTCCACTCCAGAAAGAGATAGTCACTCAGAACGCACAGGAGGGGAGCGCAAGAGCTCACCCTGTGTGTCTCCCCAGGCCTGGCAGGTGTCTGTCCCAGCGACCAGAAAGCCTTACAGACCACAGAGGGCCACCCTGGGCAGCTGGCACAACCCTGGCAGCAGGCAGAGGAAACAGAGAGATGTCTTTTTTTTTTTTTTTTTAAGTTTGCTCATTTATTTTTCCCATGAGCAAAGAGACAGAGACGAACGGCAACGGGGCCGGATGCCACAGTGCACCCTCATTCTCCACCCCAGATCACGGCACGTGGGCCGCACGTCCGGGGACGTCTCAGAATGAGAAGCCATATTAAGGCACAAGGACACGGGCAGCGTTGCCTACGCCGGCAGTGTTGCTGGGTGTCATTAGCCGTGGCGATGGGGGTGACATTCAGTAGTCATTTCATCTGCCACAGAGCAAGCCACTGACAATCACCTTCCCGGCCGGCTCAGGTAAGATTTTGTCTGCGAGGAGCACGTCGTAGATACAGTGAGTTTTCCCCTGTAACGGGAGTCCGCAGTGGCTCCCCCTGCCCCTGTCAGGCCCTGGTCAGCCCCTCCTGGGCTCCCCCAGCCTGCCCTCCTGGCCGCAGGATGGCCACACAGCTGCTGCCAACCCACCCCCCGGTGAGAAGAGGAAGGAAACAGGAATGGCGCCCATCCTGGTGACACATCTGCTGTCCCCTCCCCTGCACACTAGCCCTCGGGTCGTCTCCAACACTCAGCTGCTCCCGGCAGGAAAGGAGACTGGGAACTGAGTGTCGGCCATGTTCTGCCAAACACCAGGAAGGGGTCTCTGCTGCCAGGAGGAGTCGGCCCAGCACCTGCCAACTCATGTCACTCATAGCTCCCTTTTATTGTCACCCAGGTATGTGAGGGCCTCCATGAAGTTCATGGAAAGTGCATATTACCATAAAGCTATGCATGGACTCCAACATTTATTTTTTGCACCAAAATAAACTTGTATTTTAATTCCACATCTCTACAAATTTTTGGAAGTCCTCTTGTACATTATTCTCAAAGGTTCCTTTCAGATGCCTCAGACCCCGGAACGCCCCACTGGGGTCCCCACGCACCAGTGCGATGGCAGAGGTAAATAAGAATGAATAAACAAGCCCTCCCTCCCGAAGGCAGCACAGCAAGGGCCGACCTGCTCAGCACATCCACAAACAGTCCTAAAAGCCGGGAGCTCGGGCCAGCTGGTCTCCGGGACGGTCCTGGCCCGATGACTCACTGCTTTGTCCCCTGTGTTTCAGAGTTTCTTCTCAGAAATCCCCCTGATCTCAGCTCCCGTTTTCTTCCTCTTCCGTGAGATGGATTGAATGTCTGTGAAGAGCGCTTTCCTCTCCTGGCCGTGCGACAGCAGCCGTGAGAGCCGTGTTAGAAACCGCATCACACGAGGGGCTGAGTGTGCACGCACACGTATGCATGTGTGTGCGGACAGTGGGGAGAGTAACACTGGACTAGCCTGTTAACTTCCAAACATCCAGTAAAAACACGTCCACGCCTCTCGGTTAACGTCTGGGCTCCCACACCTCCCAT
This sequence comes from Tupaia belangeri chinensis, assembly GCF_000334495.1. Classification (NCBI taxonomy): domain Eukaryota; kingdom Metazoa; phylum Chordata; class Mammalia; order Scandentia; family Tupaiidae; genus Tupaia; species Tupaia belangeri. The sequence continues at coordinate 1,775,897 of NW_006159611.1, read as the reverse complement.
CCGATCTGTGCACCCCTGGTCTCCCCCAACCCTGCCCAGATGGAAAACGGTTGGGGGTTCAAAAGACCTCTACTGGGGTGGCAGGTGGCATGGTCATTCAGGTGCTGAGTTCCCACATGGCTGACCACAGTTCGAGTCCCGGACCTGGAGACTTGCTTTCTCACTTTCCCTTTCTCTCTCTCTCTCTCTCTCTGGTCAAAATAAAAAATAATAAATAAAATTAAATATATAAATAATTGTTTTTTAAAATTCATTAAAAACTAAAATGTTTCTAACCACTGGAAAAGTAAAGCAGAAATCATGGGAACGGGAAGCCCCCTCTCCAGGGCAGAGCAGGGACGGGAGAGTAGGCACCTTCTTGCCACCTGCCTTTCAGGAAGCCTGATGAGGGCTCACCTTATGTGCTGCCCTGAACCAATTTTGTTCCAGAAAGATGACAGAAAATCTCAAACACAAAGCCTGTCTGCCCCGGCCCCTGTGGGCCAGTAAGATGGAGCTGAGCTGGAGACCGGGTCAAGGATTGCACACTGCATGCCTCCAGCAAAGAAGACCCGAGTTGCTCCACAGCAGCTGAGAGCCCTGTGAGATCAAACCCGAGTGGGCTGGGTGGGGGGCCCAGCAGCGCCAGACTAGGGTGCAGAGGCTTGGCCACCCCGTGGGGAGAAAGCCGGTCTTGCGGAGGGCGGAGGCCTGTGCGGCAGCTGTGAGGGGCCAGGTCCAAGAAGGGGGTAATTATTTAAGCGAGATAGGGTCAGAGTTACCCAAGTTTGCCTTTGGCCTCAGGCGCCAATATGGGTAGCTGGCACTGCCAAGGTCACTCTTCGGTCCCTGGATGCCATGCCAACTGGTGGCCTCATCCTGTCTTTTGCTATCTCTGAAGGCAGAGTCTAGGACAGCGAACCTGACCCCTGCGTCCTCCGGTGGCAGCACAGAGGGTTTAGCCGATGTGAACTGCGTACCCTTGGACACGCTCTTCTCCTTGAAAAGAACAGCTAGCAGGGCCAGACGGTAATGCAATGCCCTTTGATACTGGACCCGCAAGGAAAAGTCCCAGGTTCAAATCCAAGGCCTTCCCATACATCTGGAAAGTGCATGCCTGTAAACCAGGCTGGCTGGAGCCAGGTCTGGGCATGAGGAGTGCCCTCTAATCTTCCCAGGAAAAGCACATACAGTGGAGAAGGAAGCTGGAGGACTCATGCAGTTCTCAACCAAGCAGAATCTTATTCTGGTGATGGGACTAACTTGCCCAGAAACCGCGGCTCCTACGAAGCCCACCTCGTCTGGTTCTGTCAGGGACCCTCCACGCAACAGCCAGGGCCCAACAGGCCCCTCTGTGGGCGTCGCTCTGCCTCCGCTGCCGCTCTCTGGCAGACTCTCCTGGGTGTGTAAAAACGTAAATCCTTTATACACATCAGTGATTGGCATAATTGGTGTAATTACAGGTATCTAAAAGCAGAAAATGCCCATGCAAGAGCTGCCAGGAGCTGGTTTCAAAAAACACGCCATCACTTGTGGAGAGCTGGGCTCGGGGTACAGAGGCTTGGACATGCCACTTGCAGACAGAGCGAGTGGAGTCAGGGATGGCACGAGAGCCAAGAAGAGGCCCCTGTGAGGATGGGCTGCACGGGAGCCCAGGGCAGCCAGGCCGACTGATGGCGAGAGCAGCCAGTCAGCCACAGCAGGTCTACCCACTCAGCTGGGCAGAACGGAAACCAGTGGTTTCAACGATCTTCTGTCCAGTTCAGTTTATGTATTTTTTTAAAATCAATTATTTAATCATTTACATTATTTTTGTAATTCGCTATAGGGCATCTACACAATCAGAGAGAGACAGAGAAAGTGAGAAAGCAAGCCGCCAGGTCTGGGACTCAAACTGTGGTCAGCCATGTGGGAGTCCAGTGCCCCAACCACCATGCCACCTGCTGGGCCCCCATTTACTTCTAAATGATCCCCAGTTGTTAAGGCCTTTGCTAAGGGTGGGACCAACAGGAAAACAGTGGCCAGTCCCTGGTTTCTGTATGTCCAACAAGCAGGCAGAGAAGAAAGGGGAATATTTGGGACCCCTGCTCTCTAAATACCTGGGCGGGGCTCGGGGTACAGAGGCTTGGACATGCCACTTGCAGACAGAGCGAGTGGAGTCAGGGATGGCACGAGAGCCAAGAAGAGGCCCCTGTGAGGATGGGCTGCACGGGAGCCCAGGGCAGCCAGGCCGACTGATGGCGAGAGCAGCCAGTCAGCCACAGCAGGTCTACCCACTCAGCTGGGCAGAACGGAAACCAGTGGTTTCAACGATCTTCTGTCCAGTTCAGTTTATGTATTTTTTTAAAATCAATTATTTAATCATTTACATTATTTTTGTAATTCGCTATAGGGCATCTACACAATCAGAGAGAGACAGAGAAAGTGAGAAAGCAAGCCGCCAGGTCTGGGACTCAAACTGTGGTCAGCCATGTGGGAGTCCAGTGCCCCAACCACCATGCCACCTGCTGGGCCCCCATTTACTTCTAAATGATCCCCAGTTGTTAAGGCCTTTGCTAAGGGTGGGACCAACAGGAAAACAGTGGCCAGTCCCTGGTTTCTGTATGTCCAACAAGCAGGCAGAGAAGAAAGGGGAATATTTGGGACCCCTGCTCTCTAAATACCTGGGACTACTATGGTTCATAAAATGCTTGCGGTCTCTTCAGAAGTTCTTCGAGCCAGGTTTGTTAGCAGGACGGCTTAAACCCACAGACTTGCCCAAACCCACATGGGTGTGGAAGGGGAGCTGATGGGGAATAGTTGAAAGGACACAGAGGAGCCCGCCCCCCAGGCACAGTCCCAAGGCCTGTTGAGATGGTGACCAGTTACTAAGCAACAGCTAAAGAAACCTCCTCCCCCATTTCCTGAGCATCCTCACTTTATTTCCTCAAACTTCTCACCCTTCTACAAAGGAACAGCGGTACTGAGTTTAACTAGCACCCCCTGCCCAATAGTTAGGAGACTGAGGACCGGCCTTCAAAAAGTCTCTGTGGCTGTGCGATCGCGCCTACCGACCCACAGTCCTAAAGGAAAGGTGCCGGGCTCCACTGTGTGTTGAGGGGATAGAGGTTTGAGCCATTTTGATAACCATCGTTCATTTTAGATCACGGCCCCCTGACAGGACAGTGTCTGCCCACGTGTTCTGTGAGGGGGTGGGATTTGGTAGGATCGATCTCGGGCAGTAGGGCACATGGCCTCTTAAGTCCATTTGTAATCTAAGACGTCCAAAACTCTACGATCAGTGACTTTATAGTCATATCCCAGAGCCGTGGGTGCGTTCCTCTCCCACCCCCCTTCTTAAAGCACGATCTTTTATGTTACATAGATGAGAGAGGAACGGCGCCTGCTGTGTGTTGATGTGTGGTTTTCTTTGACCGCATCTGTTTAAATAAAAATTCAAGGGGTAGTGCGTCTTGGGCCCTCTGGTCAGAAGGGTTTGGGGATCCCTTTACGTTCAGAAAAAGCAGAAGTGTGCGTCTGATCCGGGCTGGCTGGGGGGATCGTGGCGTGATGGCCCTGCTGGAAGCGTCCCCTCCCCGGCTGAAACAAAGCTGGATGAGTCGCAAGGAGAGTTTAGGCCCTCTGAGCAGACATGGGTGGGACCCCTTCTCACTGTTTAGACAAACCCCGCCCAAACAGCTTTTGCCAATTTGCCACATGGATGCTCCCAGCAGTGGGATACGGTGTGGTGAGTTTGGCATCATGGGACAGGAAGGAAATGAGACGAGGGGATGGGATGCCGCTGGTGGGAGACTATAACATTCCATGATTGAGAAAGTGAACCCTGTGTTAAAATTCATCTGCAAATCGGACTTATATTCCCTCTTCTCTCCTCCAGGTCCACCCGAGTTGCTGGGAGTGAGAGGACATTTCTCCACCCACTGCAAAGCCTTGCCCCTCCAGCATGTTGGGGGGCACCACCAGGACCCCTCTATCGGCCGACCACTGTCTGAGGCCTGTGTCAGGGAGTGATTCTCTGGCAGACACGTGGCCACTGCTAACCGTGAGAGACACTGGCTTTCTGGCGAGGGGATGCAGAGGTTCCTCTGGAACCACAATCTGTCTTGGGGGGCCCCAGTCTGAATTCTTCCTTACCACGGCATCCTGTGCCCCAAAACGTTCCCACAGCCTTCTTGCTGCCTGGCTTCCTCGGAGTCTCATACCCTGCCTGCCCCTCCATCCCACCACCCCCAGCCCTCTCTGGCAGAACCCCCCCGGCCCCGGCTGCCTTTGAGGGTGTGAGAACACAGAACACCAGTCCCCCTTCAAACGGCCCCTCTCATCTCCACAAATGACTCCCTTGGAGAATTCCGTGGGACCTTCCCATCACATGGCTTTAGGGTGGGACAAAGCTCCTGTGCTTCCCCGGACGATGGGTCAGGACTCCTCCCTCCCTTCCTTCCCTGTTTTACAGTTTTAGGCTTATGGATCTGGGGAGGCGGGGGCGGGGAGCAGTATTCAGAATACTGATTCTGGCAGGGTGCACCATGCTGTGGGTACTGGGGCGCCGCGACCCCCGCCACTGGGCACGCCTCAGGACGTGTGTACTCGGTCCTTGCTGTTTGTCACTAGGCCTTTGCGCCAAAGTCAGGGCTAAAGGAAAAATTCAACACAGGAAGTAGAGAGCAGGCAAGCGCGTCTTCCTGAAGTGAGGATTGCTGCGGGAGACAGCAGAGGGAGAGTGGGTGCTCGCCCTCCCTTAGAATAGAAGCCCAGGAAGGAAGGGAAGGGGAAGATGAGGGCCTTCGGACCCCTAGCATAGACACAAAAGTGGGCAACAAGAGAGCGAAGAACATGCTCGATTCCTCGGTGCACAGACATTCAGGGATTCGTCCAGAACCCGCCCGTACCCCCGAAGGAGGTGGGCCCTTGCCTGGCAAGTGAGAGATGAGATTCCCGGCAATGTGAGCGCAATATGAAGGCTGAGACGTGGAGAGGCAGCAGGACTCGGTGTAGGAAGAAATCTGTCTCGTTATTATCATACATTGTTCCGGGAAAGCCAGGAGAGTACCTGAGCATACCGATGCTCGATATTTGGTAATGAGTATCTATTACTGTTTATTGATTTTCACGTATTAAAATACATATTAATATTGCTCTTAGTTAATATCTACAGAGTCTCAAGGCTCAACTGGCTCTCACGGAACCTGCTCACTAGACCTGCCACGAGCTTGAACGCTCTTTCCCCCAGAGCGCCCCGTCGAGTTTCCGGCTCCTTACGTCACGTGTGCCATAAATCCCGTGACTTCGGGTTCCTTGAGTGTAGCTCTGTCTCTTGCCATCCCAGAGCCTAGTGAGAAAGGCAGGCCATTAACACAGAGACGGGCATCAGCCGGATGAGTTCTAATGGAGGACGGAAGGCCTGAGAGTCGATCTCTGATCGCGCGTGCATTTCAGAAGTGCTAGGATCCCTGCGCTCTGCCGCCATGACGGGTCAAGGCTACCTCTGTCCTCGTTCTGTGTCTCCACTTACGTGCTAAAGTAATGTACTCATCTCCTCTGGGGGAGAAAACAATGGTTTCAAAGTTTGCCTTCATTTTGAACCTGCGTTCATTTAGACACATTACTAATTTTTCTCCTCAACACCCACTTCACACTTAAGCAGCTCCAGGATGGGATGTCTGGCACATCAAGGCCCAGCAATTGTCTCCTTCCAGTAACTACTCAAGAAAAACACACACTGGAAAAGACACCTATGACAATGCAACTGTAACAATCAGAACTGGTCGTCGTAACCACACAAGACTCGCTCACTAAGGCCTGTGACTAGCCTGGAAGACACTACGAAAACGGCCTTTGGTGACAGTGTTTTGGGAAAAGCAAAATACTCTTCACAACTTCAGCCACACACTTTTCCTCCCCATTTCTTTCCCCTCTAACGTCTGGATTCAGGGGGTGCTCACCCATAACATTAAAACTGTTAGCAAATCCCAAAGCTCCAAGCTCAGGGCACCTCCTTCTGCCTGGGGAAGAACAAAGCCTGTGTGTTTTGAGACAACAGCCCCACAACTTCCCAGGAACTTCAAATAAATTATTCAAAGTCTGTCTGGGGGGACTGGCAAACAGGGGAGATAAAAGGCCCACAGAGGGAGTGTGGGAAAGGGGAGGGAGGAAGGGAGGAAGCAGAGGCAGAAACTGCAGGTTAGGAATTCCAGAAAACTCTATTTTCACAGGTGTTAGGTGTTGGGGCCTGGTAGGAAAGTGGCAGTTAGCCCCTCGGACTGTGGAGCTAATTGGTCGTTAAGCCAGACCTGGCTGCTCAGCCCCGTAAAGTAGTAAAATAGTCGCTGCTCCAACCATCACGCTCCCTTGCAGGCCCTGCCTTGGGTGGGGGGGCACCCAGGGTTCCAGTACTTCCACCTGCCTCCGAAAACAGCATGTTCACTTGATATAAAAACTCGCCCAAAGTATTCTGCATGGGGGGGAAATATCCAAAGCCCAGTAGGCCAAGTGAGGGACCCTTCACTGTTGATATCCTACCCTTGGAAAGGAAAGCTCGACTGGAAAACCGTGTGCGGCAGAAGCGAGTTCCAACTCTGTCCTTCCACAGGGCAATCTGCAGGATAAAGGGGGGCCTCATGCAGCTTCTTGCCATGGCTTGCCTCAGGCCTGGCTTGCTTGGCAGCACTCCTCAAGCCAACTGCCCCGAACTGGGACTGTCCGAAGGAAATAGAGTGGGCTACATGTACGAACACCTGTATCCACAGACCGGCACACAGAGAGGTGCATTGTTAACTCCGCCACCGCCCCCGACCGACACGATGAAAACGCAGGAGCCTGGCCCAGCAGACCCCTGGGAAATACCGTTTGGTGATGTGAGGTTTTCTTTTTTTTTTTCTTCTCCTTTTTAACACTGAGAAGAAAAACAACACATGCAGGAAACCATAAAACCCTTCAAGTTAACTGTAGCCAACGGTCACTCTCATTAGGGTATAATGAGCAGCCCGTGGCCTCCTCTGCAGGCCCTGCGCTCCTCTGAGCCATTCCCAGTCTTCTCGCTTGTTGGAAGTGCTGCCTTCCAGACACACAGAGCGAGTTCCACCAACGCTATTTCTGCCGCTTCTCTTCTCCCTGCCTCCGTCACCTCTTCCCAAACACGGTCCCTGCGTTGTCTTTGGCTGTTGAACTGGAACCTAAATATACATACGACCCCATCCTATGAACTAAACTTACACTTGCAGTAAGGATGGAGGCAGATCTCCTGGGGAAAGGCAGAGGCCTGGGCCTGACCAATGCCCACCAGGAGCCCAAGGCCTCGGGCAAGTCTGTCTCTGTTACCAAAGTGAGAAGAATCTATAACATTTAGGGAAATCAGACATGCCAGGCTGCTTCTGGGATGCAGAGAGTACGGGTCCAGGCCCTTTTCTTCTACTTCTGTTTTCGTGACCTCAATTTCTCTGTGTGAAAAGGGGGTAAGAACCAATCTTTATTGGGAGGATGTTTAGCATATTTTCCTAATAGTCATGCAAGCAAAGCCATACCGGGAGGGCAGTGCTTTTCCAGTTTCCATGAGCTCTGGAAATATACCGGAGACTTACCAGGACCCTGGCCCCAGTGTGACTGAGGCCTGGTCACCTGCATTCTCTCTGGCTGTTTAACAAGAATCCCCAGGCCGTTCTGAAGACCGGGTACATCTACCAGACTGGGAAACACTGACCCAGGGGATTTGTCTTAAGAAGTGGTGGTGGGGCCAGTAGGTGGCGTGGTGGTTGAGGTGCTGGACTCTCACATGGCCAACCATGGTTCAAGTCCTGGAGCTGGTGGCTTACTTTCTCTCTCTCTCATGAACACGTATGCTCTATAGGAAATTAAGAAATAAGAAATAATTGTTAAAAAAATGAAAAGGTAAAGGATAAATGAAAACTTTCTCAAGCTAACAACAACAACAAAGTAGTGTCTTATGGCCAGCAGGGGGCATGGTGGTTAAGGCACTGGACTCCCCACGTGGCCAACTGCTGTGTGAGTCCTGGACCCGGCAGTTTGAAAATCACACAGTGCCGGTGTGCGTGTGCCCAAAATCCCAGGAGAAGGATGAAGAGATCGTGGTGTGGCCATTCCCCCTGGAGGTGATTTCTCACTGTCTTTCTCAGACAAGCTCATGCACTGTATGGCAGAAACCTTAAAAAAAATAAAGTGGTGACTTCCAGGTTGCTGGCAGAGCGCAAGGCTTGCACTTGCACGTGCATGCCTGTTTATGGCGGCCCGCAGGCAAGGAACTTGCATTAATGAGCCCAGATGGGAGGTGGGGCATTACATGTCACCCACAAGTACCGCCTCAGTCAGCTCTCCCAACCGCTGTCGGTCAGACGGCATTCTCTCTACGTGGTGGTTTAGAATGCTGGGGCTTACAGCAGCTAAGATGTCTGCCTGGATGATCCATGTGGGGATACCAGAAACATGCAAGGCCTAGCTTCTGCCCTCTAAGCACTCCAGCGGATGGGAGACAGGTTTGGTTATTTTGGAGAACTTGAAAGATGTGCTAAAGCCACATTGGGCAGGGTCGTGAATAGCACTTTCCCCTGGGCAAAGGGGGGTTGAGAAAGATACCTGGCTGAGTCTGAAACAGCACACAGGTGCCGGGGCAGGGAGGGTGGAGAGAGTGCCCCTTCCGCACTCCTCACTGCAGCTTTCAATGACAGACTGAACTCTAGAAATTCACAGAGGTAATTTTCCAGAATGAATCCGAGGGCCAGAGCTGAACGTTAGTGAATATGAGTCAAAGAGATATTTCACAGGCCTCAAAGGAAGACAAAAATTAAAAAGGCACAAACAAAAACCACCAGAAAGAAAAATAAAGCAACCAACTGTCACCTGCAGAAATCCAAAGGGGGATGGATGTGCATCCCTAGGATCGTGTTTTGTGGAGATGCGCTCCTTCCCACGTACGTCCCTGTGGTCCCTAAACTGTTTGAAATGAGCGATGAAGGGCTCTGATCCACAGATCCAGGAAAGGCAAGAGGACAGGAGGTCTCGCACCTTAACTTCTACCTGCTAGGAAGGACACACACCCTGAAACTTTTACTTTTAAAGTCATGTTACCATAATTCTTTTTTCTTTTCTCTTTCTTTTTTTTTAATTTTATTTATTTATTTATTTATTTATTTTGAGAGGCTTATGCTACAGGCACGTGTGCTTGCCAGAAAGACAGAGACAGAGAGACAGAAAGCAAGAAATCACCCCTCAAGGGGGAGGGCCACACTGCAATCCCTTCTCTATTGTCTCCTCAGGATCTTGGGCACACATGCACATGCGCCCAGCATGAGTTTAAGCCACTGGATCTGGGATTCGTACCATGGTCAACCACATGGGAGTCCAGTAACACAGACATTATGCCAACTGCTGGTCCCCATATTACCATAATTCTTAAAGAAAATAATTAAGACAACGGTTCTCACATGCAAAGTCAAGGGGAAACAACGTAACTCTTAACTGGAGAACCCTACAAAATATACTTTCAAAGTTATTCGTCTTCTTTTGGGGGGAAGGGAGGGAGTGGCAGGTGGTGTGGTAGTTGGAGCACTGGACTCCCACATGGTCAATTGCAGTTCGAGTCCTGGAACCTGGTGGCTTGCTTTCTCACTTTCCCTCTCTTACTCTGTCTCTCTTTGGCGAGTGCATGTGTCTTAGAACAAATTAAGTAACAATACTAAACGAAATTATACATTCTTAAAGTTATGAAATTTCTAAAAATGCATCATATACAAGCTTCACTGATGTCAAAGTTTTGTTTCTTCAGATCCAAAAGAACCTCCACGGCCACATTATCACCGCTACGATGAACACGAATTAAAGTTAAGCACGTCGCTGTAGAAGAGTCCTTCTACATTTTTGCACAGATCTCTGAAGAAACTTAGGGTGCCATGTTGTCTCGTGGTCTTTTTTTAAAAAGGGGGGTATTACAAAGGCAGATCACATAAAACCCAACATATTAGCTGCATACACGACAAAATTTGAAAATTACTACCTAGCTTTTAAGAGATTAAACTCTACTGAAACACAATACTTATATTATTCTGAGGATATCACTGCATTTTTAAAAATAATTATTTAATTTTATATATTATTATCATTCTTTAATTCGACCAGAGAGAGAGAGAGAGAGGAGATAGAGAAAGTGAGAAAACAAGCCACCAGGTCTGGGACTCGAACTGTGGTCAGCCATATGAGTCTAGTACCCTAACCACTATGCCACCTGCTGGGATCACTGCATTTTGTTGAGCAGAAATATTGCTAGTTTTGGACTGCTCCCCCAAAATCTCTTCCATGAAGATGAAGGATCCTCCCTTACCTACAGGCAAGCCAGAGGATTAAGGCAAGATTTCAAGGCTTCTGCCTATTGACCCTTCCTTGTCAGTGCTGACAAACTAGGAGACACATCAAATACATTTTTAATGAACAGCCCTTCGGAAGTGAAGATGGCTCTTGTTAATGGGAATTTATTAACTTCCAGAATAAACAGGAAATGGGCCTTAGGAAATGCAGGGCACTTTCCCCCTCGTAGACGGACTCAATAATAGGTCAGTAACTGGTGTGTGTAAAAGAACATCCACCTCCAGGAGCTGAAATATCAGGCAGATGGAGGGGGCGAGGGGAGCTTTCCTCTCCAACCATCAGCCAGTCTGCTGCTCCACCTTAACTGATAGCCAGGCTGAGCCTGGTGCGAAATGCAGATTTTCACATCACAGTCAACCTTTCAGCCTTAAAGAGAAAAAAAGGTATCCACCTTTTTGCATTTCATAATTGGCAAAGGGCTTCTCCCCTGCAATCTCCTGATAAAATGAAGGGACTTATTTGTTTCTGAACCAATGGAAGACAGTCCTAGCCACTGCTGGAGGGTGGGCCTGTGCAGAGCAGATAAAACTGTCAGGTGCACTGAGTTCAAAAGACAGGCTCAGCCAGCCAGGGTCCTCAGCCACGATTCCATCCAGGTCTGTCCCCCCGCTTAACATTTCAGGACACGGGCGTTTATTTAAACGTGGTGACCTCAGAAAATTCCTAGAAAGCGTGTGCAGTTGATACACATCCAGCTGACGCCGTTTCAGGGTCAGGGCCTGCTGGGTCTGGCCAAGAGGAACTTCTCATTCCTCCATGGGATGAAGAGAACCTGGTGTGAGACCTGGTCTGTCACCGCGGGGCAGGCCTCCTGCACAAATCAGGACAAAAGTCGAGGTGTAGGGTTCAGTTCCAGCTGATTTTATTTCCTTCTCAAAAAAAGTTATTTACAGAAGGTATATATCAACAATCTGACAGGCAGTGAACTTGACATGATTAGCTGGCATGACATTTTTTTCTTATTTTTTCCCCCAAACATTGTTTTTGTGGCCTTGAATTTTAAGACAAATATTCTACACGGCATATTGCACAAGATGGATAGCAAAAGAAAGTTTAAAAACAAAAACCCTTTAACGGAACTGCCTTAAAAAGGCAGGCGTCCTAGTGCCTGTCATGTTATATTAAACATACATACACACAATCTTTTTGCTTATTATAATACAGACTTAAATGTACAAAGATGTTTTCCACTTCTTTTTCAATCTTTAAACACAACAGCTATAAACCTGAACACATATGCTATCACCATGCCATAAGACTAAAACAATTATATTTAGCGACAAGTAGAAAGGATTAAATAGTCAAATACAAGAATGAAAAACGCAGGTACATAGTGTCGCGAACTCAAATCGGCATTTAGATAGATCCAGTGGTTTAAACGGCACGTTTTTGCTTATAAAAAAAGTGCAAAAAAGATGTGGTTTACAAGTTAAAGCTACAGGATCCCTTTTTGCTGTAAATGCCCCAGTTTTAAAGCCTCTGGACAGAACAGGATTCCGTTTAAAAATGTGTTTTTCTTAAAAGTATACAGTGTTTGGCTAAGTCCCCTCCCCCTTTCACAAGGCAGGGGGTGAAGGGTGGACACTGGTGCAAGGGAAGGGATGCTGTCACTTTAAGAAGCCTGCAGATTGAAGTGTAAACATGGAGCAATCAGGGGCTGATTTTTTAAACTGTGTGAGATATTAACCAGCCGCCTATTATAAAATCAGGAAATCCAAACAGCAATTTACACCGATTAACACCCCCTTTATATATTTTTTACAAAAATACACTGAGAAAATAATCAAACGTTTTCATCTCTCTTGTCTTTGTTTTTAAAAGTGTCAAAAGTCTACATTTAAATATAAAAAATTAAAAGTTAAAACTCTAGCCCTTCAGTGAAGGAGACGTAAAATGGCGTGGGTAACAACAACTACCAAAAAGATTAAAAATAAAAACACTAAACTAAAAAAACAACAAAACAAAAACAAAAGGGGGGAACAAGGAAGGAAGGAATAAAGGAATAAAAAAATAATAAAAGGAAAAGAAAGCAAAAGAACGGGGAAAAAAAGAGGGACAAAATCAGGGGAAAAACAAAACAAAACAAAACAAAAAACAAAAGACGTTTGGCCAGTATAAATACGTCCACATATAAAATGGCATCTGATTACATTTACAAGGAAAAAAAAATCCGAGGATGGAGCATCGGTGAGGGAAAAAAACACGTCCTCTCATTTACACCTACAAGGAATAAACACATACACACTGAGAAAAAATTTGGTCCTGAATTGTTTGTCTTTTTTCAAAGTCCAGCACAGATTTGAGTTGCGTTTGAATCCTTTAAAGAGTTAAGAATGAAAAAAAGCTGGTGATAATTCGTTGTAGGAATCAAACATAGCGCCACCTATCTGCTTTCGATATTATCCTACACTATTTTAAAAACTGCTCAACAGTCTCATACAGAAATCTTGAAAAGATAGACAGGATCACATGCTATATTAACCCCACCAGTGAAAGAATCCAACACCATCACGATTCCGATTAAGAGAAGAAAAAAACCTTTTTTTTTCCCCGAAACCACTCGCCATCCACCCCGGCACACAGTCCCGTCCTCCGGCCTCGGGCTGCGCCGAGCCTCACCCCGCAGTGAGGACGCTGGACCGGGAGGCCGGGCAAATCCCAAGAGGAGACTGAAGGAGAGAGGATTGCTGCATGGCCATCCCCCTGGGGGTGACCTCTCACTCTCTGTCTGTCTGGTGAGCTCTATCTCTCAAAAAAAAAAAAAAAAAAAAAAAAAAAAAAAAAAAAAAAAAAAAAAGGGGGGGGAAAAAAAAAAAAAAAAAAAAGCCAAACAGGAATTCGCCAGCGTGGAGCCTCAGTCCCTGCGCTCCCCCGAACATCTGCCATCGGCCAAATGCACCACCCTGGAGCCTCCGGTCTTCACCAGGCATTTAAAAAAAATTTTTAAAAATTTAAGAAAATTAAAAGGGGAGGGGGGTCCCTGCAGTTTTCTTTTCCTCCTTTCTTCTGCCCAAGGTGCAGAAGGAAGCCCCCTAGAAACGGCTGGGCGGCGAGGCCAGGGGGCGGCTTCTCCAGTTCTGGAAACCACTGGGCTCCTCCAGGGGCGAGGGGCGCGGACGAGTCCCGGGCGCGCGGCGGCGGAGGGGGCGCTCCGGCCGGGGAGCAATCGCAGTCGCTTTTTCGCCATCGACAACAACATCACTAACAACAACAAAGGGTCGCCCGGTCCCCTCCGCCTCTCGGCCCCGGCCGCGGCGGGGGATGGGCGCGCGGTCCTCTCCGACGGCGGGGACGCGCCAAGCCAGCCCTGCCCACTTTTTTTTTTTCCTTTTCCTTTTTTTCTTTTTTTTCTTTTTTTGTTTCCCTTTTCTCTTTCAACTCTTCATCCGTTCCTCCCTTCCTCGCTCTCTCGTCTTCCTCTCCTCCGCTCCGGCCCGGCCTCCGCTGCCGGCCGCGCGCCCTAGTAGGTGAAGACCAGGTTGGAGATGCTGGACTCCAGCCAGTCTCCCGAGATCATCTCGCTCACCTCGGGCGTGCAGTAGTCCGGGAACTCGAAGTGCGAGCCGGAGCCGGGCTCGAAGTTGAAGTCCAGGTCCCGGTCCAGCGCCGACGACGAGCTGAAGCTGCCCAGGGACATGCTCTCAAAGTTTGAGCTGGGGTGCAGGTCGAGCAGGTCGTCTTCGAACTCGTCGTCGGAGGACGAGGAGCCGGCGGACGA
>NW_006159611.1:1760895-1761258 GCF_000334495.1 Tupaia belangeri chinensis | reverse complement strand
CGAGGCGCCCGCGCCGGCGTTGCCGGACTTCACCTTCTTCCTGGGCCGGTACTTGTAGTCGGGGTAGTCGGCCATGTGCTTGAGGCGCAGCCGCTCCGCCTCCCGAATGAACGGGATCTTGTCGCTGTCTTTGAGCAGCTTCCAGCGTTTGCCCAGCCGCTTGGAGATCTCGGCGTTGTGCATGTCGGGCGACTGCTCCATGATCTTGCGCCGCTCGATCTGCGACCACACCATGAAGGCGTTCATGGGCCGCTTGATGTGCCCGCTCGGCGTCTTGCACCAGCTCGGGTCGTCGGCCTTGCCGCCCGTGGAGGCGGTGGAGCCGGGCGTGGGCGAGGACGCGATGCCCAGCTCCAGGCCGGC
>NW_006159611.1:1753250-1760775 GCF_000334495.1 Tupaia belangeri chinensis | reverse complement strand
GCCGGGGCGGCGGTGGGCGCCGAAAGCGAAGTCCCCAAAAGATGCGGGGCGGGGGGGCGGACTCCACCTCGCGCAGGGGAGTTGTAGTTCCCAGGCTGGAGCACTCGCTCGCCCGCCCGCTCGCCCGCTCACCCACGGCGCGGCAGAGTGCTCTGTCTCCGGCTCGGAGTCTGAGACCGTGCTCAAGTGCAGAGGAGTTGCTTGGATGCTGGCTGGTGGGGTTTTTCAGTGCAAGTTTCTCGCCGCCTCCCGGGCTAGTCTTTCTCTTTTTCCTTTTTTTTCCCCCTGAAGAAGCTGATTCCAGTTCACGAGCGCTCTCGGTGGTTCAGGAAAGCGACATCGTCTTTAGCACTTAGTCGCTTTCCTACAATGCAAAGCAAAAGAGACTCTGGCTCCAGGACTGTGTGGGCGGAATCGGCACTAAGGAGTTTGTGCAATTATTTTGTTGCAAGGTAGGTAGCCAAAAAGCCTGCGTGCAACAGACTGGCATGAATAAATGTATGTTTCCCCCTCCTTTCTGCAGGAAGGCAGCTGTAATGGCAGAGTTCCTCCGATGCAGACTCTTAAAGAGCGTGCAAGAACTAGAGACCCGCGAGCGAAACAGGCCTCTTCCCCTCACACACCGTTTCTCTTGCTGCAGCTTAGAGCAGACCCCAATTCCGCCTCGCGCCTCTTTATCCTTTCACAGTCTCGGCCGCACACAATCAGCCGCTGTAACCAACGCTTCCTCGTGCCAAGCCCCGCCCCCGGGCTTCCCATTGGCTTGGAACCCGATGCAATAATAATCTCCGCGTGCAATGAGAAGCTCCAAATCTGACCTCATTCCAATTTACAGAGCAAACTTTTTAAAAGGGCTAGAAGTACAGCTGAGATTTCTGCTGCCTCTTTTTTCCTTTGGCTGTGTGTGCGCGGGCACCCGTGTGCGCGTGCGCGCGCGCGCGCGCGCGTGTGTGTGTGTGTGTGTGTGTGTGCGCGTGTGCGGGGTGTGTGAAGAGGATGTTAATGCATGAAATTATTAGGAGGAGAGACGGAAATGTATTCGAACCATTATGTTAGATGACAAGGGGTTGGAAGGGGGGAGGTGAGGGCGGAATACTGTAAATGGAAGCTTTCTGCTTAAAAGCCAAGTGATTATTTGTATTAGTTCTTTTCAGCCTTGGAATAAAGCAGCAGCCTCTAGTGCAGAATGTCTTCCACAGCACCTTTTTAAAGCGAAGATGCAAAGGGAGAGGGAAAGCCCCAGCAATAAATCCAGGGTACTGAAGACCGTTAAGAAAGTGGTACCTGGACACCTGTCATCACAATTACTTCATTCACCCCAGGCAGAGCACACATGTCGATGGATTGTGTAAACCCTTTCGGAACAGTTCTTGTGCTGTTTGTGGAAGGCAGAGACGAGGAATTTTTGCAATAATTGCCTGTTCTCTTAACCAAACAGGGTTAACTACAGGTATTTAATGATTTAAACTGCCCTGTACATTCTGGGTAGCCCAGACAGAGGGCCTTCCTTCCAGACGCATTAGCCAGTGTTCCATAAGTACCTCCCAGGGAGACTGCTCCCAGTTTTGTATAGGGTGATAATGGTGAATCGGGGAGGGAAATAAATATTTGTTTACGCCCAACACCCTCCTCCCTGCAAAAACCTTTCTCCTGCCTGCGTATATATTTCCTCCTAGATAGGCTCACTTTCTCAAATGAACCTAAGAGACCAGGGCAAAGAGAAACTGGAGTGGTCACAGGAGAGATTGGAGCCTCGGGATTCGTGTGAGACCTGGCTGGTAACCCTCCTCCCTTGGTTTTGTGACTGTGGGGGTGTGAGCCAGTCTCTGTTCCCATCTGTGGCATGGGAACGCTAGGCGCTACTTTCTAAAGGGCGGTTATGAGCGTTCAGTGAGCTGGTGTCTGTAAAGCACCTGAAGTCTAGTGAGGCCACGGCCAGGAGGTGGCATGGTGGTTAGGCTGCTGGACTCCCATGTGCCTGAGCTGATTGAAGTCTAGGACCTGGCAGCTTGCTGTCTTATTCTCCACCCCCCCACTACTCCGTCTCTGGTGAGCGTGTGTGTCCTATAGCAAATTAAAAACAGTAATAATATGGACCAGCAGATGGTGTAATGGTGATGTTGCTGGCCTCCCGTATAGTCATCTGCGGTTCAAGTCCTACACTTGATGGATTAAAACTCACATTGGTCACATGTGTGTGCATACCCCAAATCTAGAGAGGACAAAGGAGGAGAAGGGGTTACAGTATGGCCATCATCCCCGGGGTGGAGGAGGGATTTCTCGCTTTATGTCTCTCTGTCTCTCCAGTGAGTGTACATGCCCTATAGCAAAAACCTCTCCCTAATAATAATAATTATGATGAGGATGATGTAGTTCTTTAAAAATAAGATAATGCTAATGCCGTTCCCTTAGCTAGTCCAATACCAGCGACATTCCTAGTAGAAGCGGGACATTATTCTAGAGACTAAACCAGGACTGCCACTGATGTGACAGAGTAACCACAGATCTGAGGTGCAAACCACCCGGGGCGAGGGTGGTCACCGTCCATCCCCATGAATTTATGAGAAAGATACTTCATGAAGAGTTTTAGGAAAACAGAAGCAAAGAGAACGCCTAAGTATTCAGAATGCAGGTTAACTTGGCCACACAAATGACCTCTTTCCGAGGTCTGAAAATGAGAAGGTTAGGAAAAATTGGCCCTCTTTAATGCTTTAATAGTAAATTCACTCTCTTCGGGCCAACCAGAGTGTTGAGAGTAGGACCGACCCAATGTAATCAATTTAGCTTTTGATTCAGGTCAAACTAGTGCTGGGTAGTAGATTTTTACTTCTGTCCAACTTAAAATCAGGAGGCTGGCAGGAGACCTGGGCTGTCCAGTTTAGAACCTTCCTGGAAGCACACTGCAGAGGCATTTGAGATCTCTGAGGATCAGCCACAAGAAACATGTTTTTGTGGGTAAAAGCAAATAATTTGGGACCAGTAGCTACCCAAGTTGTATACTTCCCCCCCATGGGGCTCACACAGTTACCATAGAAAGTGACAAACCTTCCCTCCCACCCCAGGGGGTGGGGTGGCCAAGCTGCAATTCCTTTCCTCCATTCTCCTTTCAGAATCTTAGGCATGTACACCTATACTCTCAGCATGATCTTTAAGCCACTAGGTCCAGGACTTGAACCGTGGTCGGCCATGCGGTAGTCCAATGCCTTTACCACTATGCCACCTTCTGTCCCCTACTTCTTTTTCTCATAAGAGGGGGAAAAAGAACCCTAGAAATCCATAGACACATTTTTTGCATAATAACAAAGCTGGAGTGTTATATATTTTACATTAGCTGGCATGCACAAAAACCACCCTTAACAGGTCCAGCAAGTGGCATGGTGGTTAAGGTATTGGACTCTCATATGGTAGACTGTGGTTCGAGTCCCAGACCCGGTAGTTTGCGTTTTCACTTTTCCTCTCTCTGGTGAGCACAGGTGCCCTAGACCAAATTAAAAATAAATAAATAAAATGAAATCATTCACTTAAAAAGAGAAACACTCTTATCAGTCTTTAAAAAATACTCACTATAAAATCAATATTTTCACTAGGATAAAAAAGAAAATAAGACTATTTATTTTGGGGTTTGTATTAACGAATGATTTGGGAATAGAACTAGTTTGAGAAGTTAGTCAAGGTATCAATCTACTCATTATACCTCTAAAGGCGTTTGTGCTTTCACCATCAAACCTGACTGGAGAACAATCGAAGTTAATCTGAGCGGTGGTGGTAATTATGTTTTTGTTGAAAGCGTTCGTCTTTTAAACAGGTGTACTAAAAAATAGCCAGTGGCCTGGTTACAGCTGGGTGTGTTTTCTGCATCTCAACAAACCAGACAGATTTTAAGGTCCACGACTACGTTCATGCCACCAAGGAAGAAAACTATCAGTGAAACTGACAGCCCCTAACTTGTAGAGGGGTCTCTTTTTCAGAGGTGTTGAAATGAAAAAAAAAAAAAAGCCCTCCCAAAATGGATGAAACGTGGCATTGGTAACTGAGTGTATGTGTGTGTAAGTATACATGTGTACGTATGCGGACATATATGAGATTTAGACTGCTCTTAAGATGTAAGAAAACATGTGACCCGGTGGCCTCCTATTAGAGTCATCTCCCACAGGAACCAGTGCATGGTAAAATGTAGTGGGCCTCTGAATGCCGAATAATGGGTGTGGGGAGGGATCTGATTGGAAATTGATCTAACACATCTCGGGGATTTGCACTGATTGGCAAGAGTTTGCCTGGCCTTGGTGAAGACAGTGACCTTAAGTATTCCATTCAAGTGGGAAAAAGAGGGGGAACCCATTGTTTTAACAGAGAAGCCGTGGGAACGTCTATGTCATTGGCCTTTGTCACGGGAGAGTCCTCAGGCTTTCTTGGTTCCACACTTATGGACCAGAACCTTCTATCCAAGGCTGATTTACTTCTCCATCAAGTAGACAAACCTATCTTGCAGGGTGGTGGCCCTTCCCGGGAGAAGCGGTACTGGACCTGGGGAACAGTATGGTGGAGGAATTATAAAACATAGTACATGATATAATCTGCAAAACATCAGAAAGGATTCTGGGGTAAATCCGATTTATTTTTACTTTTAGAATAAACTAAGAGATAGGTCATTTGCATTTATAAAAAATTTGTAACCACTTTCTTGTCCCCAACCAGAGACTGGCATGCATTTAGTAAACTCAAGAAAGCTCTGGAGGTCGGTGCCAACTCATGATTCCTCTCGTCTCGATGTTGTCTCTAGAGCAGGAGGGACAGGGGTGGGGGCACGAAAGCCGGGAAGCTGGAACCCAGGCGCTCCACCTTTCTCTAGGGAGGCCCGCACACTCCCAGAGCCTGGGTTTGCTCTGGTTCCCAACCTGGGAGAATCAGCCACCAGGTGGCAGCGCCGAGCCTCCTGCGCCCGCGAGAAAACGTGGGAAAACGTGGGGATGGGGCTCCTCATTTTTTCTTCTCCCCCTTATTCTCTTTGCATTCTGCTTCCTTCTTCCCCACTCCTTTTACATCCCATTTCCCCCTTCCCCCATTCTCTACCCTTTAAAAGAATAAACCTGAAGCTGGTCCTGGTTGCAACTTCTCCATCAAAGAAGCTGTGCCCACCAAATCCTTGCTTTTCTATACTTGTGTGTCTTTGTGTGTTTTATTATTACGTCTATTTCTAATCCACAGCCTTCTCCACTCAGGAAAACGTGTTCATGCTGAGTTGGTCCTGGCAAACGTATTCTAAACTTAGGATTCACTGAGAAGAGTATTATGAAGAAATAAAAAGGAATTGGATGTCCCTATCTAGAATTGTTGATGTACAGACACTAGACATGATAAAACCTTAGACTTGAACATTCACTTACAAGTTTTACATTACAAGTTTTAAGTAGCCAGAGAGATAAAGAACACAAATGACTTTATTAGACATGATACATATTGGTCTATGTTGGAAAAACCTAGAGGAAACAGCAGTAATTTATCCTCTTGCCTCTTTTTCCTGTTTACTGTGAAACAGAAGTAAATTGTAGATTATTATTTCAGTCCTAAGTATACTTTACAATGTACTCATTTAACCCAAATAATAACACTATAAGATAGGTATAATTATTACTCTCGATTTACTGATGTTAAGTAACTTATCTATGGTCATTCAAGTAGTAAATGATACAGCTCAAAAGGGAATTCAAATTCAGGTAGTCCGACTCCTGAAAGGTATGCTTAAGCAACCATGACGCTACAAACTAAAAAGTGTTCTGGCTTTTTTGACACATCTTTAAGGACTGGTTGCTGGTGTGGTATGTGTATGGGTCTCCTCATTTTTTCTTCTCCCCCTTGCTCTTCCTAACCTCCACTGACCCCCACCACTTTTAATGCTTTAGCGATTTAAATGGGTGATTTAGTGGGTGACTTTCTGATTTTCATAAGTCAAAGTTTAGACCGACCAACCCGGCTGCTCCCTCCCCTGGTCAGAAGCTGCCCGTAGCTGGGGAAGCCAGGACGGTCCTCCTGTTTGGATCCAGTCCCCCAACTCGGGAGCCGATCATTTCCCGTGCGGGGGGAAGGAGTCTGGCTGCAGTTTCTCTGCCCGCGTCGGGAGAGCGGCTGCAGGGACCCCAAGGCGTCCCATCTGAGATCCCAGGGCCACATCACCGGCAAAACGGTTCCCGGGGTCAGGACGGGCGACACCGGCGCTGCGCCCCTGAAGGCGCTCCGAGTCCCAGCCCAGCCTGGTGCGGGCCCCGGCCGGCCGTGCACTTCCTCTGCATTTGCCGCGGGGTAGCGAAGTGGAGTCAACAGGCGGTGCCACTCGGAGAAAAGCCTTTCCTACTGCAAACGGCGCAGGGATCCTGTCCGCAGCATTTTAACGCCGCCTTCCGTGTAGCCTGCACGACCCGGGAAGGCGCGGAAGACACGCGCACGCGCAGCCCACGGAGGACGCCCCGCGCCCACGCCAGCGCCCAGCCAGCTTTGCAGTGGCAACCGCTCTCGGCCAGCTAAGGGATCGTTTCCGGGCGCTCTGCTCCTCCATCCTTCCACCCTCACCCTAGGACCAGCCTGGCCCTTGGCGACCGTGCCCAGTCCGACACGGACCGGAACGGCCAGCCGCTTGCTCGCCGCTCTCGGGGTGCCCAGCATCCTTCGTCTGGACGCCTACATGCTCTGTGCGGACCGTGCTGGGACCCACGGTCCGGCCCGCAACCACCTTGGTACCCTGCCTGGGCACCCCTCCCCAGCTCCGCGGGCTGAGCCCCAAGGAGCGCAGCCGCCAGTATCTTTCAGGGCTGCAGAGCAGGGGTGTGCGCGGCGTAGGGGGTTGGGGAAGGGCAGGTTGTGGGTTGGTTGCACTCGCATCCTCGAGGGACGAGTGTGCCCCGGTGCCTCCCTCGTGTAGGAAAGGCTGGGGTGGAGGTGCCCCGGGGTGGCTCACGGGCGCGCCCAGTGCTGGGGCGGCTGTGCCCCCAGCACCCGTGGGAGGCGGTTCCGGGAGAGAGCATATGGCGAGCAGACGGCAGGGAGAGGCTGCGCCCCGGGCGCACTTGCCTGGATGCCAAGGCCGAAGGAGAGAGCCCGGCTCGCCTCGCCTGCCTGGGACTCGCTCGTCTCTCCCGGGCACCCGCGTCGTCTCGCCCGGCGCCCCGCGGCAGCCGACCCCGGCGTTGGCGTCCGGGTGGGGCTGCCCACGCGATCCAGGGCTCCCGCAGCTCCCCTTTGCCGCGTGGGTGCGGGCACGCCCCACGGTTCCCCGGCCCCAACCTACAGCCAAGTAGGGGCGATTACAGCGAGAGCCGGGCGGGGAGCGGGAGGAAGCGGCCGGTTTCCCTGGTGGGAAAACGCCTAAACCCAGGTCACGCCAGGCGGCAGCACCCCCGGTAACCTGCGGTCGGCGGCTGCGTGGGTGCGGCGGGGAGCCAAGCCCAGGGAGTGGGCAGGGGAGCGGGGCGGAGAGGAGGGTGAGAGGGGGCGGCGGCGGCGGAGAGGGTCCGGGAGCGCGGCCGGGGGCACG
>NW_006159611.1:1747801-1753225 GCF_000334495.1 Tupaia belangeri chinensis | reverse complement strand
CGGGCACGGGCCCAGGGCACGTGCGGCGCTGGCTGGCGGTGGTGCTGGCGGGGAGGGGCGGATGGGGTGGGGCAGGGACCAAAGAACCGGGTGCCCCAGACCGCGCCGGGGCGTTGCCGCGCACCTGGCACCCCGGGCTCGCCATCTGCTGCCAGCCACCGTCCCTCCGGCCAGGCCAGGGGCGTGGGCCTGCACAGCGATAAGCGCGCGGCGTGGGAGTGGATGGCTCCTCGTCACGTGGCGCCGTGAACGCAGGTCACTCAGCGTTTACGATGCACCTACTGTGTGCGGCGCAGCCTCGCTCCCCGCCGGCTGCTGGTCCCGAACCGTGCCATCTGCTCTGTTATCCCGCAGCTAAAGAATCCGGTTTATATGGCAGACAGATGGCAGGGAGAGGCTGCACCTTTTATCGTAAACAGAGTTCTGAGTTCGAAATGGGAACAATAATGCCTAATAAGCAACTGCGCCACCCGAGGAGGGCGACCGGGGCGGTTTGGGTCTGCCAGAGGGTCATTTGAAGGTTTTGTGACCACCCCAACACACACACTGGGTTTCCTGTCCCACACTCTAACAACACGGATGAAAAAAAAAATAACACAAGATAATTTAATGACACTTTATCTGATTGTCAGAGTTTGGAATAACAGAAAGCTACTCTTTAAACACTCCATTTATTTCACTAATGTCAAATGTAAAACACTGCTTGTAACAAATATTTTGTAATGGATTTTTACCATCCTGAAATACAATGTATTAGTTATATATAATCCATGTGCATAATTTCGAAAAATACCCACACACTGCTGAAACTACAACAGAAAGGGGAGCTACATAATTTGTAATAAAGTAACATACATTTCAAGTCCTCATTTTTTGTTAGTTGGGCACACATGGGAGAGACAGAGACAGGGAGAGAGTGAGAAATCACCTTCCCCTCAGGGGAGATGGCCACACCACCAACCCTTCTCCATTCTCTTCTCCATTCTCTTCTGGGATTTTGAATAAACACACACACACACACACACACACACACACACACACACACACACCTTCACACCTGGCACGATTTTTTTTTTTTTTGAGCTATAGGGTACATGTACTAGACAGACAGAAAGCAAGAAATCACCCCCCAGGGGGGACAATCCCTTCTCCTCCACTCTCCTCTCAGGGATCTTGGGTTTACTTTTCTGTCTATTCATTGAAATGTGAAACTCATCCCAAACCACCCTCACAAAAACAACCAAGACCTCTGAAGGAACAACTGGGCATGGCATGGCCCAATCAAGGTGACGCGTAAAATTAGCCCTTGCAGATGCTAATTACCACTCCCTGTTAAATGATTCTACACCATGACAGTGTTGCCATCCAGAGGAAGTATTCTGATAGAAAATAGGGACCATCTGATCTCCCACCCTCCCTCCTAAAGTCCCTCCAACAGTAAGTAACAACAAAGCTCCCATCATTTAAATTCAGCCCCTTGGATTATGGTATATGTGTTTTCCTAATTAAAATGCAATGTTGTCCAAGAAGTTATAATACTGAACCGTTATTAGACAATAACAGTTTACAGTGCAGTTCTTTTGAAAATTATTTAATTTTATTATTATTGTTTTAATTTGTCCAGAGAGGAAGAGAGAAAGAGTAAGACAGCAAACTACCAGGTTCAGGACTTGAACTGTGGACAGTCATGTGGGAGTCCAGCGCCTCAACCACCACACCTGACCTGCCAGCCCCTACAGTGCAGTTCTTTATAACTGGTTTTCATTTTTAAAAAAATTCTTTAAACGTTTATTGTCAGAAGGCGTGTGCTCTCAGAGGAACAGAGAAAGCACCTTCCACGGTCACGCCGCGACCTTCTTCCTCGTGTCTCTGTCCTGTCCGGATTTAGGGCACGCATTTATATGTGCCAGTGTGTTTTTCAGGTTGCAGACACCAGGACTTGACGCAGTTGGCCATGTGGGATCTGGTTTCCTATGTACAGAGTTTAACCACTGTGTACGGGGCCATCCCTGTAGTGTACTTTTTTGTTTTGTGGGTTTTTACTTTTGGGGGGGGGGATTTTTGCTATTGGGTACATGTGTTTACTAAAAAGACAGAAGAATGGAGAGAGAGGAAGAGAGAAATCACTCCCCAGGAGGGATGGCCACACCACAATCCCTTCTCCTCCATCATCCTCTCAGGATTTGGGGCACACACGCACACATGCCCAGTATGAGCCTCAAGTCACTGGTTCCAGGACTTGAACTTCTGTCGGCCATGTGAGAGTCCAGCGCCTTAACCACTACACCACTTGCTGGCCCCTAGTGTAGTTTTTTATAATAATGTGTCCAGGAGGTTCAAGTAGGTTTCTCTCTTTCTCTTCAGACACACACGCACACACACACACACATACACACATATACACACACATAACATTTCGAGAGGCTCTTCTAGTTCCACTTGCCCTAGACTCCCAGTTAGCCAGACTCACAGGGCCATGCCACTGCCCTAGTCTTTTCAGGTTGGCCCCAGAGCCGAACCCAGACCCACCATGTGATCCCAGTCTTGTGCCCTGCATCTGAGTTTCAAGTCACTTTTTTATAATATAATTACTTTATTTAACTTTACTTATTTATTTACTTATTTTAATTTGACCAGAGAGGGATAGAGTGAGAGAGAGAGGGAAAGTGAGAAAGCAAGCCAGGTCCGGGATTCGAACCACAGCCGGTGATGTGGGAGTCTAGCACCCTTAACCACCACTACCTGCCAGCCCCTCAAGTCGCTTTTAGCGTGGATGAGATGAGTCAGGGAGAAGGAAAGGGCAAGCAGCCCTTGAGAAAGGAGCTCTGAGCTTTGTGCCTCAGCTACAGGGGATGGTGTGCTGGGTGAGACGAGGCAGAACTGGAGGTTAAAATGTGCTGCCCGCTTTAGACACACAGACAGCCTTCATTTCTCCATACTGGAAAGCCCCTGATGTTGACATGCAAGATAGCACCCCTGAGCGTACTTGGAGTTGAAGGTCTGAGAGAGCTCAGCTCAGGATAGACAGAGCTCGCCTTTTCCTGAGTTTGCCTCAAGGGGAGAAAGGAAAAGAAAAAGACTCTAGAAAACCCCAAGCCACGTGATGGAAGGAGCGTCTTCATTAACCTTCCCTGAGAAGTCATTTTATTACGATAACCACTGTGTATTACATCTGGTGGTCCGGACAGCAGTTTCTAGATGATTGGAATCTGGAGCATTAAAAAAAAAAATGCAACCAAAAGAAAAAATCCTACGCCTTCACGTTAGCTTAGGCATCCCCTCTTTCATTTGCCTGGCCAGGACGGACCACGCCGAGAGGCGAGCGAGTCCTGAAAACTCGACGATGTGACACTCTAAATTTAGTTCATTTTTAAAACTTCTTTCTTTCTTTCATGAACAGGAGAGACAGCGAGAGAAGACAGGGAGACAGCAGCCCAGCTGTTTCTCACTGTGGTGACCCACCCGCGCTTGCCAGCCTCGGCCAGCCCTGGCCCGTGGGTACCCTCAGGGAGGTCTGCAGTTACGAACAGGGGACCCTCTGCAGGGCTGCCTAATCGTGTTGCATGCACTGCTGCCCCACGTCCAGCCCCACTTGCAAGTTACTTCGGACTGATGCAGGCCCAACAATGCCCCAGGGGGATTCCCCTCCCAGCAGTGACTCGGGGACCAGGCTGAGTGACTCCACATCTCACATGTGACCTGCTTTGTTGCCAGGAGAGCAAGAACACGGACAACTCTCAGTCACTCCAAAGTACCTCTTCCTGGAGGTGGCTCGTGTCATTTATGCTCATAGTCCCTCGGACCTAACTGGGCTATGTCCTACCAGGAAAGCTTTTTTTTTTACCTGGACTGATATTGTTTGTTTGTTTTAAATTTTTTCCCAGAGATTTCTGGTATAGAGTACATGTGCTTGCCAGAGACAGAGAGACAGAAAGCGAGAAATCACCCCCAGGGGACATGGCCATGCCACAATCCCTTCTCCTCTCGGAATTTTGGGCACACATGCACATGCACCTGTGAGTTTAAAGTCACTGGGTCCAGAACTCGAACTGCGGTTCACCATGTTGGAGTCCAGCACCTTAACCACTACAACACCTGCTGGCCCCTTGTTCTTGGTTTTTAAAAATCACATTAAGATTAAAAAAAAAATCATTACACACACAAACATACTGCTTCTGTGTATGATGCGGTAACAGCAGAAAACTAACAGAGCTAGGAAAAAAGATGACGGAGATCATGTGCATATTTTTAAAGCTTATTTATTTATTTTGAGGACAGAAAGAGAGAGACCTGGCAAAGTCTTGCATCCTACTATCAAGTCCCAGCCTCCAGTCACCCAGGGTCATAAGATTCTTGTAGCTTGACCTGGGAACTGAACCCCCAGGCTGCCCATATGACTCCACGCAGTGTTGCCCTGCCACCTGCACCACTGGGCCACAAAAATCATAATTCTAAGGTTGTTTTTTTTGGAGAGGTTTTTCCTACAGGGTGCGTGCACTTACCAGAAAGACAGAGAGAGACAGAAAGTGAGAAATCACGCCCCGGGGAAGTGATTTGCAGCCACGCCACAATCCCTTCTCCTCCATTCTCCTCTGGAGACCTTGGGCATGCATGCACACACATCCGGCATGAGTTCAAGCCACCGGGTCTGCGACTCAAACTGCAGTCAACCACATGGGAGTCCAGCAACATAGCCATTATGCCAACTGCTGGTCCCAGGATTTTAGAGCTCTGTAGAAGCATGTGAGTCTAGAAGAAACTAATTCTAAAGAGAGAAAAGCTGTGCCCCATGAGCTGAGCTGGCTAGCCACGTTCTTGCCTGGGAGCCTATGCTGATTCCGAGTCCACATTCACAGACACAGAAAGAGCTATGCAAAACAGACAAAGACATTTGTCTTTGTAATGGCCAGGTGGGTCGGCCTGGACAGACTGGACTCAAGAGGAACATCCAGTGGACGGTCACTTCTCCCTGCAGTGTGTGTGCTGAGTGCCACAGCAGTGTGGGAGGCTGGGAGGCTGAGTGACACACGGCCAGAAACCAGCTGCACACCACGCCACGCTCCAGGAAGGGACATGCACAGCAAAATGGGCCAAAACACCACCCACCTAAATATGTATCTCTTTTCCCCTTTAGAAACACATGTGTTTACAATAGCCCTTTCCAAACATGTACCAGAGTTTGAACTTGCCTGAAGAAGGAAAGTAAAGAGCTAAGCCTCCAAATGCTGAAGAACTTTGAGGGAAGGAGACAGAGAAAGGTCTTTCCAGTCTCTCAGCCCAAATTACAGGAAGCTCATATCCAGGAAAGAAGCTGGGCCCAAATAGCAGAATAAAAACTCTGTACGTCTCTGAGTACTTAGGAGGTAAATTTCCACAGGAAGGTGGGATTTGCAACACACACAAGACCATCTGTCCTGAAGGAGT
>NW_006159611.1:1731889-1744643 GCF_000334495.1 Tupaia belangeri chinensis | reverse complement strand
GCCAGCCTCGGCCAGCCCTGGCCCGTGGGTACCCTCAGGGAGGTCTGCAGTTACGAACAGGGGACCCTCTGCAGGGCTGCCTAATCGTGTTGCATGCACTGCTGCCCCACGTCCAGCCCCACTTGCAAGTTACTTCGGACTGATGCAGGCCCAACAATGCCCCAGGGGGATTCCCCTCCCAGCAGTGACTCGGGGACCAGGCTGAGTGACTCCACATCTCACATGTGACCTGCTTTGTTGCCAGGAGAGCAAGAACACGGACAACTCTCAGTCACTCCAAAGTACCTCTTCCTGGAGGTGGCTCGTGTCATTTATGCTCATAGTCCCTCGGACCTAACTGGGCTATGTCCTACCAGGAAAGCTTTTTTTTTTACCTGGACTGATATTGTTTGTTTGTTTTAAATTTTTTCCCAGAGATTTCTGGTATAGAGTACATGTGCTTGCCAGAGACAGAGAGACAGAAAGCGAGAAATCACCCCCAGGGGACATGGCCATGCCACAATCCCTTCTCCTCTCGGAATTTTGGGCACACATGCACATGCACCTGTGAGTTTAAAGTCACTGGGTCCAGAACTCGAACTGCGGTTCACCATGTTGGAGTCCAGCACCTTAACCACTACAACACCTGCTGGCCCCTTGTTCTTGGTTTTTAAAAATCACATTAAGATTAAAAAAAAAATCATTACACACACAAACATACTGCTTCTGTGTATGATGCGGTAACAGCAGAAAACTAACAGAGCTAGGAAAAAAGATGACGGAGATCATGTGCATATTTTTAAAGCTTATTTATTTATTTTGAGGACAGAAAGAGAGAGACCTGGCAAAGTCTTGCATCCTACTATCAAGTCCCAGCCTCCAGTCACCCAGGGTCATAAGATTCTTGTAGCTTGACCTGGGAACTGAACCCCCAGGCTGCCCATATGACTCCACGCAGTGTTGCCCTGCCACCTGCACCACTGGGCCACAAAAATCATAATTCTAAGGTTGTTTTTTTTGGAGAGGTTTTTCCTACAGGGTGCGTGCACTTACCAGAAAGACAGAGAGAGACAGAAAGTGAGAAATCACGCCCCGGGGAAGTGATTTGCAGCCACGCCACAATCCCTTCTCCTCCATTCTCCTCTGGAGACCTTGGGCATGCATGCACACACATCCGGCATGAGTTCAAGCCACCGGGTCTGCGACTCAAACTGCAGTCAACCACATGGGAGTCCAGCAACATAGCCATTATGCCAACTGCTGGTCCCAGGATTTTAGAGCTCTGTAGAAGCATGTGAGTCTAGAAGAAACTAATTCTAAAGAGAGAAAAGCTGTGCCCCATGAGCTGAGCTGGCTAGCCACGTTCTTGCCTGGGAGCCTATGCTGATTCCGAGTCCACATTCACAGACACAGAAAGAGCTATGCAAAACAGACAAAGACATTTGTCTTTGTAATGGCCAGGTGGGTCGGCCTGGACAGACTGGACTCAAGAGGAACATCCAGTGGACGGTCACTTCTCCCTGCAGTGTGTGTGCTGAGTGCCACAGCAGTGTGGGAGGCTGGGAGGCTGAGTGACACACGGCCAGAAACCAGCTGCACACCACGCCACGCTCCAGGAAGGGACATGCACAGCAAAATGGGCCAAAACACCACCCACCTAAATATGTATCTCTTTTCCCCTTTAGAAACACATGTGTTTACAATAGCCCTTTCCAAACATGTACCAGAGTTTGAACTTGCCTGAAGAAGGAAAGTAAAGAGCTAAGCCTCCAAATGCTGAAGAACTTTGAGGGAAGGAGACAGAGAAAGGTCTTTCCAGTCTCTCAGCCCAAATTACAGGAAGCTCATATCCAGGAAAGAAGCTGGGCCCAAATAGCAGAATAAAAACTCTGTACGTCTCTGAGTACTTAGGAGGTAAATTTCCACAGGAAGGTGGGATTTGCAACACACACAAGACCATCTGTCCTGAAGGAGTTGAAGCCACAGATGGATCGAGTCTAACTAGAGGCTCAAGGCAGTCCCAACTAACACCATTTCTGGCCGGATGAAATGACCAGCCTCTCACCTGACCTGCTTAACAGACGAAACTACAAATGCTCGGTGTGGGGGGGAAGCTATAGAAATTGAGATTAGAAATTGAAATCAATATTCATCATACAATATGAAATTATGGTACGCACAAGAAAATAGGAAAATATCAGTCAAGAGATAAAATAGACAACAGAAGCAGACCCACAGGTCACCCAGGTATTAGTGGTAGCAGGCAAGGACTTTAGTTATTAGAAATATTTTTTAATAGAGAAAGTAGATGGGAGAGCCAGCAGGTGGCTAAGGAGCTGGACTCCCACATGGCCGACTGCAGTTCACATCCTGGACCTGGCAGCTTGCTTTATCATTTTCGTTCTCTCTGTCTCTCTCGCTGGTGAGTGCATGTGCCCTATAGCAAGTTTAAAAATAATGAAATAATTATTTTTATAAAGTAGATGAAATGAAGCATTTTAACAGAGATTAGGATCTTTTAGAAAAATGGTAATTCTAGAAACAGAAAGTACAGTATCTTAAATTAAGATCTCACTGAATGCTTTATTAGGTCATCGGGAAAGTCAGGCCGTGTTTTTCTATGCAAAAATGTGTCATGCGTCATGACTTTTCCAATGGCCCAATAGATAAAACTGAAAAAAGGAGAAGACAGAATCAGTGAAACTAAAAACAGGTCACCAGAAAATATCCAGGTGAAGTACCAGGGGGATGGAAATGATCAGTGTAAGAGGTATGTGGGATACAGACCTAAGGTTTGACATTATGTTAATAAAGTCCCAAACGGAGTGGAGAGAGAAGGGGTCAGGAGCAATATATGGGAAAATGGCTCATGAGAATTTTACAGAACTGCTAAGTATTCATTTACAGGCTCAAGACTCTTAGTAGACCCCAAGGAGCTTAAAGAACCAAGAAAAACAACTCTAGGCATGTCTCTGAAAACCATATTAAACAGAGTATCTTAAAAGTTGCCAAAGGATGAGAAAGCTACATAGTAAAAGAAGAAAACATGACTCATGGCTTCACTTTTCAACAAAAACTGTGAGGTCAAAAGACAATATGGGGGGGGGGACCAGCAGTTAGCGTAATGGCTATGTCGCTGGACTCCCACGTGGTCAACCGCGGTTCGTGTCCCGGACCCGGTGGCTTAAAACTCACACCGGGCGCGTGTGCGTGCGTGCCCAAGATCCCGAGAGGAGAATGGAGGAGAAGGGATTGCAGCGTGACCATCCCCCCTGGGGGGTGATTTCTCGCTTTCTGTCTCTATGTCTCTCTCTGTCTGTCTGGCGAGCGCACGCACCCTACAGTGAACATCTCTCCAAAAAAAAAAAAAAAAAAGACAATATGGGGAGTCTTCTAAAAGTCTGTGACACATGTGTGTTATGAAAAAACTATGCATGGGTTTCACAATTGTTTCGCACCAAAATAAACTCATACTTTAATGCCATTTCTTAACAAACTTTTTGAGGTACACACATATATTTTTT
The DNA here is from genome assembly GCF_000334495.1 of Tupaia belangeri chinensis. Taxonomy (NCBI): domain Eukaryota; kingdom Metazoa; phylum Chordata; class Mammalia; order Scandentia; family Tupaiidae; genus Tupaia; species Tupaia belangeri. Next base: position 1,741,140 of record NW_006159611.1, on the reverse strand, counting down.
AATTATAAAAGGACACATGTGCTTGCCAGAGTGCATGAGAGAGCACCCCCCCCACACCCACCCACACACCCACACACACACACACAGTATGTGGTCACATTGCAACCCTTTTCCTCCCATTCCCCTTCTCATTAGGATTTGGGACATGTACACACATGTATTTGGAGTGTCTTTCAAGCCATGGGGGCATGGATTGAAAGCACAGATGGCCATGTGTTATCTGGCTTTTATGCACTAAGTTTAACCACTGTGCCATGGGGCTGGCCCATATATTGACCTGTTTTGTTATTAATAATTGTTTAAGTTATGAGACCAGCAATTGGTGTAGTGGCCCGTCACTGGGTTCCCATGTAGTCAACCACGGTTCGAGTCCCAGACTCGGTGGCTTAAACTCACACTGGATAGGTGTACATACATGCCCAAGATCCCAAGAGGAGAATGGAGGAGAAGGGATTGTGGTGTGGCCATCCCCCCTGGGGGGGGATTTCTCGCTTTCTGTCTCTCTGTTTCTCTCTGTCTTTCTGGTGAGCACATGCACCCTATAGCAGAAACTTCTCAAAAAATAATTATTTAATTTAATTTATTGTTATTATTCTTCAATTTGACCAGAGAGACCGACCGAGAGAATGAGAAAGCCAGCTGCCAGATCTGGGACTCAAACTGCCGTTAGCCATGTGGGAATCCAGCGCCTAAACCATCACATCACTTGCTGGTCCCTATATTGACCTTTTTTTTTTTTTTGGGGGGGGGGAGTCCAACAACATAGCCATTGAGCTAAATGCTGGTCCCCTTATGCCCATATTTTTAATGGGAAAAAAATCCTTCATCAGATATGTGTATTAGCAATATCTTCTTCTAGTACTTGGTTTCTTTAGTGCTTAATGTTTTTGTGTCCCATAAATCTTTGTCTAGGGGCCGGCAGGTGGTGTGGTGGTTAAGGCACTGGACTCACACGTGGCTGGACTCACACGTGGCTGGACTCACATGTGGCCAGCATCTGGCAGCTTGCTTTCTCACTTTCTCTCTCTCTGTGTGTCTGTCTCTGGTTATAAAAATTAATAATTATGATAAATAAAGTTAAAGAAATCAATATTAAAAAAATAAATCTTTGTATAACATGAGGTCATATTTTCTCTGTCCATGTAGGTCTGTTATATAAGATAAATTATTTTTGCAAATATGGATTGAAGTAGAGATCAAGGTTAATTTTTCTCTCCATTTGGATATGTAATAGCCCCTGCCCCATTTATCGGGGGAGGGAAAATAAATGCACTATCCTCTCCCCACAAAATTGCAGTGATATTTTTGTTATAAATCCCAGGTGTAAGTTTTTTTCTGAATCTTTTCTATTGATTTGCTCTGTAATTATCTTAGACCAATACCACATGGTGCTAACTACTTTAGCACTTTTCTTTAAAAAAAAAATATTATTATTTATTTAATTTTTATTATTTATTGTTATTACTGTTTAAATTTGCTATAGGGCATGTGTGCTCACCAGAGAGAGAGAGAAAGCGAGAAAGCAAGTCACCAGGTTCGGGAGTCAAACCATGGTCAGGCATGTGGGAGTCCAACACCTTAACCTCCACACCACTTCACCACTTGCTGGCCCTCATTAGTAGCTCTTGAACTCGTGTAGTATAATACATTTCTCCACCTTCGGTTTTTCTTCTGCAGTATTGTGTACACTCAGCAGAAACGTGAGTACATATCCACTAAGAGGCATATAAAAAATTCAATGCCTGAAACCTGGAGACAATCTAAATGCCCATTAGAAGGGTAGATAACTATTTTGCAAAATACAACACCTTCTTAAGACCACATGCCCCACAGAAATACGGACACTAAAGGAGGGACCATGAGAGCATGTGTCGTATCTGAGCACGGATGTACACACAGGGAAGTTATCAAGCATGAACGGAAGCCATGACTACTGGGACCAGCAGGTGGAATAATGGTTACGTTGCTGGACTCCCACGTAGTTGACAGTGGTTCAAGTCCCTGACCTGGCAGCTTAAAACTCATGGCAGGCTTGTGTGCGTGTGCCCCAAATCCCAAGAGCAGAGTAGAGAAGGGATTGCCATGTGGCCATCTCCCTCCAGGGGAGTAATTTCTCGCTTTCTATCTCTCTGTCTCTCTGGCGAGTGCATGTACCCCATAGCAAAAATCTCTCTCTAAAAATAAGATCATGAGGGATCGGCAAATGATGTAATGACCATGTCACTGGACTCCTATGTAGTCGACTGTGGTTCAAGTCCTGGATCTGGTGGCTTACACTCATGCTGGGTGTGTGTGCATGTGTGCCCAAGATCCCAAGAGGAGAATGGAGGAGAAGGGATTGCAGTGTGGCCATCCTCCTGGGGGGTGATTTCTTGCTTTATGTCTCTCTGTCTCTCTCTGTCTCTCTAGCAAGCATACACACCCTATAGCGAAACGTCTCAAAAAAAGAACATGACTAGTGTATGTATACATCAACAAAAAGAAAGAAACCAGAAAGGACTAGTATTTAAAGGAGTCCTGCTTTCCAATACCTCCGTGTAGGAGTCGATGCTTTTCTGTAGAGTGGGACAGTGAAACCTTAGGCTTGCCAGCCATGTTCTCTGTTGCAACTCCTCAGTGTCGCCACCCTAATGCCCAGACAGCCTCCGTGCGCAGAGAAATGAGCTCCGTGCACAAGACGGGACGGCAGGCCAGCCTGCCCTTTAAGCTGTGGTCGATCAACTTCAAGACATTAGCAAAGACCATTGCTCTGTATTTAAAGTAAGTCTTAGAGTAGAATTCTTCTTCTGTAAAATGTGGTCATTGCATTGGTCATCGGGAAAGTTATGGCGTATTTTTCCGTGTTTCTCTTCGTAAAAATGTGTCACAACTTTCCTGAAAACCCTATAGTAAGTTCTCTTCGGGCCCAAATGCAGTGTGATAGGTTTGCAGTAATAGAAGTAGGGGTTTTTGTTTTGATTCTTTGTCTGATTCAGTTTTCGGTAAAACCAAAAGGGGGTGTCAGTTACCGTACTTAACTATTTTTCTGTATCTTCTCCCTGCTCCCTGCTAAACCAGGAATGAACTCTGCATTCAGCATGCATCCTGCAAACATCTCAGGGACACTCGTTACAGTAAACACTGCATTAGGAGCTACTATACGGTGGAACTCAAATATGGTTCCTGCCCCCAAGGAAGTACCTCTCATTACCTGATGAAAGAGTTGAAAATCGAGTAAATATACATGAAAAAAGTATGAGTTATGGAGAAAAATTAGTTGGCACATGAGAAGAAACAGAAGTGGCTTAATGTGACGATGGTGTTGGGGAGAGCAGACTTCTCTAAGATGGAGTCGCTCAATGTGAGACCCAGGATGAGCAGATGCATCTGGGGGGACTGGTGGGGAATTTGGGGTGCGGGTGGAAGAGGCAGTGTGCCGAGTGGGAGAAAGAGAAGGACGGCAGGTGGAACTGCTGTGCACAATGGAATGGGCAAGAACGGGGTGTCATGGAGGAAACGGAGCGTGTGGCGCAGGGCTAGACTGGGTGGGGGTCTGGGGGACAGTAAGGGGTACTGAGTTTTTCTCCTTGCAGTGGGAAGTCACCGACATTTTCAGTGAGCACGCTTAAGCTTCACCCTGGCCACGGTGCAGAGAAGAGCAGAGGAGGCACTCGGGTGGCAGGGAGACGCTCAGCCTGCTCAGTAACCCAGCCTGGAGTCCTGGTGATCTTGGTGGCAGTGAGCAAGAGGAGGGACTGGTGCGGAGATACGTTTTGGAAGTAAAATCCGAAGCCCTTGGTGAGGGCGTGTCCTCAAAAGACAAGGGAGAGGAAGCCTGGAGCTGGGTGAGAAGTACGAAGTGGCCGTCCAGGGCGCGGACGGCTGGGTTTACTGGAGACACATAATGAGGTTGCCAGGCAGGGCTCAGGCCGGCGATGTTGACTTTGCAATGATGCCAATCAGGTCGGCTGTGTGCTTTCTCCAGCTGAGAACTGAGGGGACAGATGGTTGGGTTCGTTAGGGTTGGAGTTCGGCGTGTTGGACAGAGGGGAGAGAGGCCAGGTAATTACCGCCGTGTTTGCTGAGGAGTTATACAGAGGGGCTGTGAGTACCCGGAGGGAGAAAGAACGCAGGTGGGGGTGACAGGCAGAGACGGGGACGGGTGTGCGCTTGGGAGTCACAGTGGCACGGAAGGTGGTGGAAGGACAGGGGACCTGAGTGAATTCGCCAGGTGACGTAGCTTTGGGTCATGACGGGAGGTCTGACAGCACTTTTAAGGCCACCAAGGTGGGGAGTTTAAGGAACCAAGAGCTTAGCTTTTGGGATGAGTCCTTTGAGATGTGTCCAAGTTGCCTAAAATGACACAGAAGCTAAGGTGACGGGGAGACTGCCAGGTGAGTGAAGTGAGGTGGCAGCCTGTGACAGCGAGGGAGGGAAGCGTGAGTCAGCGGGATGGGGGGAGTCTCAAAGCAGAGGCACCACGTGGAGGAGGAGGCGGGCTCAGTGTCGGGAAGTGGGCGCTCTGAGCCAGCTGCACACCTGAGCAGAGAAGCAGCGGTCTCCGCCGCAGAGGCCGCGAGGCAGACGGGTTCAGACCGCGCTTGGGCCTCGCTGAGGCAATGGTGCAGAGTGTGGAGGGCCGGGCAGGGAGAGCCAGAAAACAGCTGAGCATTTTCTAACACCTCACAAGGTCGAGTCAGGCCACCTGAGAGATGGACACACAGACAGAGCTGACAAGACAGGGGGTTTCTGGAGGAGCTTTGACGTCCAGCAGAGGATTTCCTTCTACAGGGCTTTTGGAACAAGGTGGGCACGGGACCTGACACTGAAGTCTGAAAGGTTTTGTTTTTCTTTATAAAATTATTTATTTCTTCCATGAGCAAGACAGAGAGAGACAGAGACAGAGACAACCAGACAGATGGCACCCTGACAAGGTCTTGATGCCATGATCCATCTCAGCTTCAGCCGGGCCTGGACCATGGGCATGCACCCTGGGGTTCTCAGAGAGGCCTGTGGATGCAAACCCAGAACCTTCCCACGCTGGCTGCCTCATAGACCATGCTTACTGCTGCATCGCCATTTGGCTCCCGCTGCTTTCTAAATAACAAATGCAGTATTTTGAAGGACATTTTCTTTTTCTTTCTTTCTTCCTTTCTTTTCTTTTTTTTTTTTTAGAGGTTTTTGCCAGAGAGAGCGTCAGTAAGAAGAAAAGTGAGAAATCTCACCCCCTGCCCTGGGGGAATGGACACGTCACAATCCCTTCTCTCCATTCTCCTCCTGGGATCTTGGGAATGTATGCATATATACCCTGCATGATTTTCAAGCCTCCAGGTCTGGGACTCTAACCACGGTCGTGTGGGTGTCCAGTGACGTAACCGCTCACAACCTGCTGGCCCTGGGACATTTTCACTTTAAAGCCAGCATTCGTTCATTCATTTTATTTCTTTTAGAAGTATTTAATCTGGGGGACCAGCAGATGGCATAATGGTTACATCACTGGACTCCCTCATAGTTGACTGTGGTTTGAGTCCCAGACCTGGCGGCTTAAAACTCACACTGTGTGCATGGACGTGCGTGCCCAAAGTCCTGAGAAGAGAAGAGAGAAGGAAGGATTGCAGTGTGGCCAGTCCCCTAGGGTGGTGTGATTTCTTGCTTCCTGTCTCTCCGGTGAGCACATGTACCCTATACCAAACAAAAAAATTACTATTTAATTTTTAAATTTATTATTCTGATTACTATTATGATTTTAAATTTGCTATAGAGCACATTTGCTCACCAGAGAGAGACAGAGAAGAAGGAAAATGAGGAAGCGAGCTGCCAGGTCCAGGACTCGAACCATGGTCAGCCATGTGGGAGTTCAGCACCTTAACCACTATGCCACCTTCTGGGCTCCTCACGCTCTGTTTTTCAGTTCAAGGTTGTTAACAACATTACACAACACATGAATGAGTGCAGAGTTTTTGTTTGGGATGATGTAAACGTTCTAGACTGGAGAGTGGTGACTCTAGCTCTCACTGAACAGTGGACACACAATTTTATGTGTCCTTCATGTCACAGAATCGCACACCTGACAGTGGCTAAAAAGGTGTCCGGGCCTGTGCAGACTGCTGGCACAAGACACCATAAAGCCGGTGGTGAATAAAGGATGGAAATTTACTTCCCAGGGTTCTGCAGACTGCGAAGTCCAAGATGAAGGCGCGCCTCGAGGCGTCTCAGGGACTGCTGGCCCGTTTCCTGGTTCGTAGAAGATGCTTCCTCACTGATCTCACGTGGGGAAGGGCTGAGGGAGCTCGGCGCGGTGTCTTACAAGGACACGGATCCCATTCGCAGGGCTCGGCCCTCACTTCTCAGTTATCTCCCGCTTCCTAACACCACCACAGTGACAATTAGGTGTCCCTTTCCTTTCCCTTCCTTGCCTTTCCTTGCCTTTCCTTCCTTCCTTCCTTCCTTCCTTCCTTCCTTCCTTCCTTTCTTTCTTTCTTTCTTTCTTTCTTCATTCATTCATTCATTCATTCATTCATTTATAAAGATCTTTGCTATAGCACATGTGTGCTCACTGGAGAGACAGAAAGACAAAGAGTAAGAAATCACCACTCTCCACCCCGAAGGGAGGGCTACACTGCAACCCCTTCTTCTCCATGCTCCTCTTGGGCATACACATACACGTGCCCAGCATGAGTTTTAAGCCAACAGGTCTGGGACTTGAACTGCAGCCAAATGGGAGTCCAGTGATGTAACCATTATGCCATCTGCTGGTCCTGCCAATTAGCTTTCAACATAAAAATTTGGGGAGGATTCAGATCATAGCTAATGCTAAATTTTACATGACATATTTTTAACATCAATTTTTAAAATGCTACATTTAGCAAATATTATAAGCTTTGCAGCCCACTGACTGAATTCCACTCTCAGACATGTTTTGTATGGCCATCAAAGGGTGTAAAAAAAAGAAATTATTTTCCAACATTTAAAGAGCTGGCGATTTTGTATGAACACTTTTTAGAAACTGGGCCATTGGGGCCAGCAGGTGGCACGATGTTTAAGGCGCGAGAGTGTAACATGGCCGAGCGTCAAGTCCTGGATCTGAAGGCTTGCTTTCTCACGTTCCCTCTCTTCCTCTGTCTCTCTCTGGTAAATTAAAATAATAATGATAAATAAAATTAAATAAATAAATCTTATAAAAACTACTAGGTTCTCTAGTAACTGTGGACCCACATTCTCGGCTGGGAGGCTGTGCCGGTGCAGGAAGGCTGGCCTGCCTCAGCTGCAGCTGGTGGCTCCCACAGCTCCCCACGGTGCCGTCACCCTGGCTCCTGCTCCACCGTCTCTCCTTCAGAATTGATAGACGGGTGCAATAATTGTACAGCAACGTCCCTTCAAAGATCAGAAAATGAAAGACAGACTTAACAGTTTCAAGAAAAATGAGAGAAAACCCAACTCTTGGTCAGAGTGAAGCTGTGTGTTTACTGTGTAAACGAAGTTTGTTGGGAGAATACATCCGGCCAGCCTCAGTTATTTTTATTACCTGGTCAGCCCAAGGGCGTTTGTGTTCGCCTCCTTGATTTATATAAACTATTTATTACTTGAACTTTTACATAATTTGTGTAAAGACCTAACAAAATGTGAAGGCCATAGAAAAATCCCTCTTTTTCATTGAATCTTTGGCTCGTGGAAGCACATTGACCTGAAGACGTTGGGGTCCGACGCATGAGCTACTTGGTTGCTGAAAATATTGCTCTCCATATTCATTCATAGAAACCAGCGGTATACTTGCTGTTTTGTGTGTCTGTGTGAAAGGGGTCACGTAGCTGTCTTATCCACTGGCACATGGGCACCCTGCTTGTGCCAAGTCCATCAGCAGAGACCGGAGCATAAATCACTGTGTGTCAACATCATTGCGGGGGAAAAAGAAAGAAGAGGTTCGGGTACACAGGATAGGCGCGTCCTGTCACCAGAAAAAGTGCAGGGACTTCTTTTTGAAAGTGAAAATACAGTAAACAGCAGATAGTCCGGCACCGACGGACTGTGGTCTAAAATATCCTAATCCTTCCAGATGTACACGACAGCCTTTTCTGGCTCAGTTCTTTTTCCGCGAGTCGAAGTGCACTGGATGAGAGTTATAAACAACATACCAGGTGAGTGACAACGGCCAGGGTCTACTTAGAAACGGAGAACGGTCCCGTCTCTCCTGACTCTAGGCTGACATAGGTGGGCACGCTGTGACACGAGGGGGTGCGCCAAGGACCCAGTCCTGTGAGCAGAGAGAATACTAGCTTCCTAGAGCGCCTCATGACAAACCGGGTGGCTTTAAACAACAGACATCTATTCTTCGACAGTCCTGGGCGTTAGAAGTCTGAAACCACGGCATCAGCAAGGTCTTGTTCCTTCTGAAGGCGTTAGGGAAGACCGGGCTCCATGCTGAGCTTTAGCTGCCACTGTTGCCCCCAGTCCTTGGCATCCTCAGCTTGTAGATGCCCTGCTCTAGACTCCACCTCCATGGGCACCCGAGTTCTCCCTGTGTGTTTATGTCTCTTCTTCTCCTCTTCCTTCTTCTTCCCATTGCAGACTAGGTCCCTCCCTCCCAGATGTCCCCATCTTAGTTGAGCACATCAGCAAAGTCCCTGTTTCCAAGTAGGACTTGGGGGTAAGGTAGGACTTCAACACGTCCTTTGGAGGGAGCAAATCCACCCTTCACAGAGGGTCACTGAGTTGGCGCTTTGGCTGGACTCTGGCCCAGCTGCATCTCACCTCCTCCTGCTCCCTCCCTCGCTTCGGTTTCTGAGTCATCTGTTTTATCCTCCTACCGTGAGAAACTCGTCAGAGTCCGTTAGCTTTCCACGATTTACACGTGTCTCTTAGCATGGTTGCTTCCTACCCCAAACCCTGGAAGTGGAACCTCTTGGCTGGAACCCACGAAACTCTCCTCTCGGGGACGCTCCTCCTGCTGCCGATTCTTCTCGGCAGTCCCTCCAGTCACGTTCTCGCAGCTCTCCCACCCTGTCATCTCTCACCCATGTGCTGGAACCTCATCTTTAGTAAGTTCACTTTAGTCTCTGGACTTACACCTAGGGAGCTGAGGGTTGCGACAGGAAATCGCCAAATGGTCACCTGGTCAACTCCCTCTCAAGTTCTGCGTAGAGGCATTTCATCCCATTCAGAAGATCAAGGCTGTGGCATCACCGATTGCCTCTCGTTCGTATCCTTTTCTTAAACTTTCTGTGTAGGTTTTTGCCATAGGTTGAGTGCACTCACTAGAGAGTGAGAGAGGGAAA
>NW_006159611.1:1711305-1731572 GCF_000334495.1 Tupaia belangeri chinensis | reverse complement strand
GGAAAGAGAGAAACAGCCTCCCAGGGGGATGGCATGCCACAATCCCTTCTCTGTTTTCCTCTCGGATTTAGAGCACACGTGTGTGCATGCACACACACACACACACGTCTGGCATGGTTTTCAAGCCTCCATGCCCAGGCTTCAAACTGTGGTTGGCCATGTGGGTATTCAGGACCTTAACCACCATGCCAGCCACTGGCCACTGGCTTCGATTTTTAATGCATGGAGAAAATACACAGGTGCCTTCTGAATAGCAAGCTTCCAAATACACAGATTAGCTTAATCTTCACCCACCACTTTAGTCCTTCCCATGTTCAACCAAGGAAATAAAGTCCCGTAGAGTGCTTCCTATGGCCTGTTCATCACCATCTATACCTCCACTCTGCACCTCTGCTGTGGTTTGAATGTGTCCCTTACAAAATTCACATTGAAATAACCCCCGCTGTGCTGCTGTTTAGTTGTGGAGCCTTCTGGGAAGGGACTGAGTCGTAAGGCTTGTGCTCCATGAGTGGACTGGTGCCGTATCCAAGGACTGAGGGAACTAGGATTGGCTCCTGCTGTCCCTCTGTCGCTCACCACGGGAGGACACAAGAAGGCCCTCACATGACCAGTGGTGGCACCTTGGTCGTGCACTTCCTAGACTCCAGAGCAGTAAGAACAAACTCCGTCCCTTATAAATGATCCAGTCCCACATGTACTGTCAGAGCAGCGCAATGATCGAAGATGCTCCCCTTCATTGTCTCTTTCTCCTCAAACATTTAAAAGTCTCTTCCATTTTCTTTACCAAGAGATTCTCCCCTCACCAAAAATTCCTCTCTTAACCTGATATTCACCTTCAGCTTTTTGTCTTTGTTTTTGTTTTTGCCATAGGGTGCATACGCATACTCTCATTGGAGAGAGAGACAGAAGGTAAAAGGGAGAAATCATCTCTCAGGGGAGATGGCTACTCACAATCTTCTTTCTTCCATTCTCCTTTTGGGACTTTTGGCATGTACTGTGCACCTGGTGTGATTTTCAAGCTTCTAGGTCCGGGATTCGAGCTGTGGAAGCCCATGTGGGAGTCTAGTGCCTTAACCACCATGCCACCTGCTGCCCCCACCTTCGGTTTTTAGAAAGCACTAGAACATGGTTTACTTGAAGTACTTGACAGGTACCGCACCTTCCGCTTTGATTTTCTCTCCCTCTCCTCGCATTCTGTCAGACTTCCTGAGTTATCAGTATCCACAGTTTACAATCACTCACACACGTCTTCTTAGGTCCAATAGAACCTCTGTCAGCACCGCCCCGCGGTCCCTGAACACTTGCTTGTCGCTGAACCCAGTAGCATCTTTTCATCGTTCATGTGCCTTGACTATGCTGCAGCCAGTGCTAACTTTCCAACCCCACCTCCCGAAACGCCCTCGACACGTCTCCGTCGCACGCAGAGCTCCTGTTTCTCCCAGCTCCGTGAAGGGACTTTCCATCCTTCCTTGTGGGCTTCACTCCCTGTTTCCTACTTGTTAACGCTTTTGAGTCTTTGTCCTTGGCCATCTTTGATCCTCACTCTCAAGTTTCCTACAGGATTTCTTTCCTCTTTCTTCTTCTTTGTTGTTGTTGTTGTTCTTTTTTTAACCACTTATGACATTTTATTGGCATACTACAATCTACAAGGTCCCTGTTTCATTATTCATCACAGAGTAAGAACTGTGTAGCTATCTACATATCGGGCAGTTTTTTAAAGACATTTTTGCTATAGGGCTCGTATGCTCATCAGAGAAACAGAGAGACACAGTCAGAAAGTGAGAAATCACCCCCCGGGTGAAGACCACGCTGCAATTCCTACTCTATTTCTTTTTGGGATTTTGGGCACGTATGTACGTGCACCAGGTGTGTTTTTCAAGCCCTGGATCTGGGACTCCGAAGGCATAAGCAGCCATGTGGGATCTGGCCGTCCCGACCACCACATCCCCACCGAAGGGCCCTATCTGTACCTTTTTAGCCCGAGGGCCTTTGGGGATGCACCAGAAGCCTGTGTAGGAAGAGCAGGCTGGACGCTGCAGGGAATGGCACCTGTCGGCCAGGCACTCGTGGGAACTGGCTCACGAATCCCCCAGCTTCTCCAGCCTAAGAGAGGACAGCGCTGAGGCCTTTGTTCTGTCCAGGCCCAGGAGCGCTCCGTGGGTACCCTCCAGATACTGAGTGCCTCGCTGGCTGGCGGAGCTGCCCATCTGGCTGCCTCTGCTTCTCCAAAGCACTTCCTCTCCAACACTCCTGGTTCTCCTGAGATGAACTGCTGAGGCAGGAAAAGGAGGCAAGTGGGAATGGGCAAGTGTCGGGTGTCGGAGCGTGGGCCTACCCGGCCAGATGGAAAAGCTGGTCAGGGCAGAAACGCTCCCCCAACGTAATGTGGGTGGGAGAGTCCCAGTGGGCTGTGTCTCTGAGTAAGCCACATCTGAGAGAGCCAGGGCGGTGAGAACAGCCAGTGGCCAGCCATGATCAAGCTACCCAACCTAGGTAAAGGAGGAATAAACCTCTTTTATTTCTTTAATTATGTTTAGGGCGCATGCACTTGCTGGAGAGAGAGACACACAGAGACACGGAGAGAGGGAAAGTGAGAAATTCCCCCTCAGGGGGATGACCACGCCACAATCCCTTCTCCTCTCTTCTCTTCCTGGGATTTTGGGCATGCTCACCCATGTCTGGTGCAATTTTCAAGCTGCCGGGTCCAGGACTCGAACCATGGTTAGCCATGTGGAGTCCAGCACCTACTCACTATCCCACTGGCTGACCCCTCACAGAATGCAACTGCTGGAGGCCTAGAGCCTCTTTCTCTTCCACTTGGCCTGCTTCTACCTCTTGGGAGTATGCTTTCACTCTTGCTTAATAAACCTTCTTTGCCTTCGCTGTTGTGTCTCGGTCAGTTCTTTGTTCGGGACACTGAGGACCTGGGAGGACACTGAGGACCTGGGAAGACACTGAGGACCTAGGAGGACACCGAGGACCTGGGAGGACACTGGGAGGACACCGAGGACCTGGGAGGACACTGAGGACCTGGGAGGACACCGAGGACCTGGGAGCACACTGGGAGGACACCGAGGACCTGGGAAGACACTGCCTCTGCCACCACGACCAGCCCACGACACCGCCTGCACTTCAGTCCTTGTCTTGAGGTTCGTCTCCGAGGGAAACCAGTGTAAGACACCACCCTTCTTTCTAGTCTTTCCTCTCCCCTTCTTCTAGTCATTTCCATGTCCTTGTTATTATTATTATTTAGTAATTCTTTATTTATTTTAATTTGACCAGAGAGAGAGAAAGAGAGAGACAAAGTGAGAAAGCAAGCTGCCAGGTGCAGGACCTGAACCGTGGTCGGCCATGTGGGAGTCCAGCGCCGTAACCACCACAACACCTGCCGGCCCCTCTACATCCTTTTCATCCTGCCCGCGATGCTCCTGAGAACTGGCCGCTCCCTGCAGCCGACTGCCAGCCCCTCTCCAGACTGCACGGCCAGGCCTGCCTCCCTTCAGTCCTGTCCCCTCCTACCCTCTGTTCTAGGCCGGGATCCGGTGGATATGCAGATGGACGTCCTGACTGCCCAGAGCCTCTCAGGTCTCGGTTACATGCCACGCCCTGTGAGGGGCTTTCCCTGACCTTTCTGTTCGGGGGCTCTATTCGAAAGAGCACTGGCTGGTCCTACGTGATGAGAATTGATTTATGTCAGTTCATTAATGCCCACTGTCATTTGAATTCTGTGAACCAAGTTCCTATTGAAGTAGGCATGTCCGTACTATTATTATACCACAATACTGCCCATCCAATTCTGCAAAATCCAGACTTCAGAACTTCTCTCACCCGTGCCTCTAACCTAGATGCTTCCTTCCCACTTAGGAGTGCCCTAAACTCACACTGAGTTCTAACTGCACTGACAGTAACGGTAACCAGGACTTGGAGACCATGTGCGATACCATACATAAACCCCTTCTCTCTCTCTGTTTATCTGCTAGGAGGGCTTGTGTGATCACCAGAGAGAGACAGAGGGAGAGACAGGAGGAAGCGCCCCCTATTAGAAATGTCTACACCACAAGCCACCAGGCCCAGGATTCGAACTGCACAGTCGGCCATGTGAGTTCTGGCTGCCTTAACTACCAGGCCACGGGGCTAGGGCATTCTCTCTCCTTTTCTTAGGACTGTGGGACAGTTGTTCCAAGCCCACGTTTTAGCATGACACAGCTAGGCTAGAGCCCTGATCCTGCTGGCTAGTACGCTGTGTGGACAGAGGAGGACTATTTTGTTTCTCCGTGCCTCAGTTTCCTCATTGGTCAGGAGAATGGAGTGATGTCTGCCTATGAGACTTGCCATAGAGATAAATGCGGACAGCTGTGAAGAGGCTGGCACGTAATGAGCACCTCAGAGAGGATACCATGCCGCCACTGTTGTCTTACTTCTCAGCCGGAGAGTGAGCCCTCACAGCAACCCATGCCGCCACTGTTGTCTTACTTCTCAGCTGGAGAGTGAGCCCTCACAGTATTCGATTCAGCCCTCACAGCAGCCATGCCGCCACTGTTGTCTTACTTCTCAGCTGGAGAGTGAGCCCTCACAGTATTCGATTCAGCCCTCACAGCAGTGCTACGAGCTGGAAACCTCATCTTCCTGTTCTTTTTTTAAGTGAGATTTTTGCTCTAGGGCATGCGCGCTCACCAGAGAAACAGAGTCAGAGAGACAGAAAGGGAGAAATCATACCCTACAGGGGATGGCCATGCTGCAGTCCCTTCTCCAATTTCCTCTCGGGATTTTGGGCATGCACGCACACGCTCCCGGCGTGTCTCAGCTGCTGGGTCTGAGACTCGAACCGTGGTTGACTACGTGGGAGTCCAGGACATAGCCATTACTCTATCTGCTGGTCCCTCATCTCTAGCTTACAGATAAAGAAACTGTAGCCTAGAGAACTTAAGGTAACTTGCCAAATAACAGCCATAGAAATAGTTACAAAGTGTCTGCCACACACAGGAATTGGCTTGTTCCCCTTACCCCCGAGAGGTAGGTCTCACTGTTGGTTATCCGCAGTTTGCAGAAAGAGATTGAGCCTGGGAGTATGAAGTCACTTATTCCAGGAGACACAGCTCAGAGGAGCACACGGAGGACGCCAGCCCAGCAAGTCTGGCCCCCCGAGAACACGTGCTTCATCACCAGGCAGGGCTGCCTCTGGTTCCACAGCACACGGCACGGTGTGAATAATGAATCCAGAATAGGCGATTGGAAAAAAGAAAAATGAAAAAGCCACAAATGCACACTTTGACTTTGTGTCTTCTGATGCTTCTCCGGGGCAAATAGGACAAAGGAAAGCGTTTCAATGATTTACCTTCTCTAGGGCTCTCTACAAGGGCATTTGAAGTCTTGTAACAAGAATTGCCACAACTATATAAGCTTTTCAACAAGAAAATATTTCATTCCAACCTCATGGACAATGATGGATGTTAAGCGGTTTCGGGCAGCCGAGACTCAGGCTGAGGACCTCTGCTCCTGGGGGGTCCACTCGGACCTCCCCAGGAAAACGGCACCCCTCTCTTTCCTCTGCAATGTTGATGTACCTGCCACACGCAGGCGGGCCCATGATTCATCTTAACGCACAGGTGTTTCTAATGGAGGCCGGATGTTTAAATTTGCTTCGTTCTCTGCAGTCTGTTTTAATTTCGATTAATTGTCATGAGGAATCAGAGCTCCTCAGGGCAGGGAATCAGGAGCTCCAGAACCGACGATGTTTTGCTCCAGAATATGTAAAATAGGCGGCACCATTGGAATGGCCAGAGACACCCTTCACGCTGCGCAGACGGGGAATACTCCGGTTCCTGCCGTCTGAATTTCAGAACAAAGGAGAGCCAGGAATGCTTGCCCGTGACCAAGTCGGCTTTCAGACTGGCCCTTTTTGTCCCTCCCCCCAATAGTTTTCCAAATTCTGTCCTGAAGATTGGCCTCCATGGACAGCGGGAATAACGCGCTTTTTATATCTGCAGGGAACAGGTCTCAGGGCATCTTTTTTTTTTTTTTGGAGAGGTTTTTGCTATAGGGCACATGCGCTCGCCAGACAGACAGAGACAGACAGACAGAAAGTGAGAAATCACCCCCTGGGGGGGATGGCCACGCTGCAATCCCTTCTCCTCTGTTCTCCTCTCAGGATCTTAGGCATTCATGCACACGTGCCTGGCGTGAGTTTTAAGCCACTGGGTCCAGGACATGAATCGCGGTCGACTATGTGGGAGTCCAGCAACATAGCCATTATGCTAACTGCTGGTCCCATCTCAGGGCATCTTTACAATGAGGTATGAGCAGATGCAAGAGCCCCGATGCCCAGGAAAGGACTGCGCCTGCCTGCTGGCCTGGCACCACGGTCCTTGTCGAGGCACGACTGCTTCCTCAGCTCACTTCTACCTGAGCAATCTAAGCACACGCGGTGCCCCTGCCCCACGGAGAGCCGCCAGCAGCTTCAGAGCTCCTCGGAATAAGATGTCAATTCTCATCTTATACTTTTCTTTAAAATTGTCCCCCTTTTGTTCAATACAGAGAACAAGCACATGCATGAGAGAGAGAGAGAGAGCAAGAACGCCACCCTCCACAAGGTCTGGTCACACCACGATCCCATCCAATCTTGGGCACTCACGCGTGTGCTCCAGGTGTTTCAGGCTGACCAGGCAGAGGCTTTGCACAGCAACCTCATGTGGGACCCAGCTTCCCTCGAGCAGTGCATTCGTGCTGTGCCATGCAGTCAGCCCGGGGAGAACACGGTCCGTGGCCTTCTAGAGTCAGGTTAAGTGCAGAGATGCTGCAGTAATGACAACCGCCGATTCTCTCTGGCTTAATGCAACCCCAGTTTGACTTCTGCTCATGCCACGTCTGTCACCTAGGAAGCGCAGCTCACTGGAAGGACGTCTGATGGCAAAGTCAGTCCACTCAACACAAGCTCTCATCCCTAGCTGCTGCAGCAGGGGAGGGGCGTGGAGAGCCGTGCCCTGGCATGGAAAGTATCTGCCCTGGAAAAGACATTACCTCAACTCTCAGCGCACTGGACGGGGTCTGCCACGTGGCCCTGCCCTGCTGCCACAGAGCAAGGCTATGTCTCCTCTCTGGGTAGAGACGGGAGAGCTGGAGATGCGGGTAAACACTTGCAAGGTCTACATGATGGTCTTCTCCATGAATTGCACAGTTGGGGCTCGGATGACCCAGTGCTAAGACATGATGCTCTGCAAGGCCCACCCACATGGATGGGTTCTGGGTTCAGTCCAGAGACCCCCCAAGTACAATGGGCAAGCATGTGCCCGTGATCCGGGGCTGGCAGGGGTGGATTGTGGCATCAAGACCCTGTTGGAGATGATGTCTCTCTATCTGTGTCTCTCAATCAGGGGAGAAACGAATGGTAAATAAATACCCAAGTATTTAGATGACAGACAGTAAATCCCAGGCATAAATCCAGCATTCAGGGAGCTTCAACATAAGGCATCAGGCCAGTCACGGGAGTACAGCCTGCCAAGTGCCAGGCTGAGGCCACAGGGAGGCCTGGGTTCAATTCCCAGCCCACCCTAAAGAGCTGGACACACGCTGTACTTCCAGCTACTCAGAAGGTGAGGCAGGAGGACTGTGACAAGGAGACCTTGTCTAATAGAACGAGCGACCACAGGGTGAAGTGCAAAGACCCCCTGTAACACTGATCGTGTGACTAACGTGGGTGTGGTACTTCCCAAACAGCCCACGTCAGACAACAGACAACAGACCCGGGATGCCCGTTGGAATGTTCAGCCCAATATTGAGCCTGGAGAAGGACTGAATGAGAAGAGTGCCGTGTCCTTTCAGGCAGGGGTTACTAAGCCACGGCTTGTGGAAATGTAGCTGCTGGCTCCCTGCGACATCGGCCAATGGAAGGTTTATGGCTAGAATGGTGAAGGGTAAAAAGGGAGGGTGGGGTGAGTCTTGCCTTTCATGGAGATAAGCCTTTCATGTCTGGTGATAAGAGAGACTTCCGATTACAGTTAAATATGAGTAAGGCCTTCGCTCTGGCTCACACATACGCATTTCTGTTCTGGCCTCGGGAAGCGGGAAGGGGAGGCAGGAGGGTGGGGACGACAGCCAGCATGTGTCCACCACGTGCCAGCAGCCACAGGAAAGGATCCCCGATAGGCTTCTCAGCTTGTCTAGCCCAGAGCTCTTATGGTCGATGGTTCAGAGGTCAAATGTGAGGCACCTGGTTGGGGGAGGGGGCTGGCTGGGGGACCTTACCTGCCGTAAGAAACCTGCAGGCCTAGCAGCCCTAGTGTACTCTAGACACTGTTGCTCAGTGGGCTGAGGCCACTTGGGAGGCCTAGTTCGATTCCCGACCCCCCCAAAAGCCAGCTGTAGAGGTGCTCGCCTGCTGTCCCGGTGTCCGGGGAGGCTGAGTCGGGGAGGCTGCAACATAACCAGACCTGTCCAACGATACCTACACCCTAACACACACACAATGAAGCATGTGGCCCTACCTGGAGAAACAAACGGAATCTTTATGGGTACTATGCTAGCAATCCCAGTACTTAACGCCTACGAGCAATTCTAACCATATTCAGGAAGGCCTAGAGAGGAGAAAACACATCTGAGATCACTGGTATCCATGGCTCCGAAGGCCAGTCTTACTGCACTCTGCAAATCTGACTCAGGAGGTCCGTCTACCGGGAAGCTTTGAACTGCTTCTAGCCTGTGCATAGGGGTGGCCGGGGCTGCACGAGGGCAGTGTAGGATCGGAAAGTTCTTGATATGAATCGACATGCCTGCTATGGGGCAGGGGCAGGTGTCCAAGTCAACGTCAGGAATCAAGAGTGAGTGACCCTGGACGCCGTCCACACTTCGACCCTCACTGCCCAAGTTTTGCCCTCAGGAGTCAAAGTACTTGCAATTCTATCTGAAAAATTGCAGGTGAGGGGCCAGACAGTGACACGGCAGTACAATAGCATCCTCTGCAAATCTGACCTACATGGGAAGGTGCTGGGTTCAGGTCTGGAGAGGTCCCTGAGCGTGCACGTGTGTGTCCATGCTCTGGGGCTGGCTGAGGCCAGGAGTGGACCGTGGCATGACGACCTTGCTGAAGGTGCGCTCTCTGTCTCTCTCTCTCTTGTTCATGGAAAAAATAAATGAACTTTAAAAATAATTGGCTGGTGATACTTTTCTTGTCGGTCTTTTATATTGCCCTAGTTCACTTTCTTTTTAAAGGATTAATTCACTACCGTGATTACTTTGAAATGCGCTATAGTACATGCACACGCATAAAGGAGAGAAAAAGAGAGCGAGAAGGTAAGCCGCCGGGTTCGGGACTCGAACCACAACCTGCCCCATGGGAGTCCAGCGCCCTAGCCACGACACCACCTGCTGGCCCTTATGACCCTGATTGTTATCCACATCCCTAGTTCTACATTTCTTGGTTTCTCTGTGTCAATATATTTGGGTTGAGGATTTAAAGAACAAAATAACACAGGACTTTGAAAGAAAAATATTGGGAACTACATTTTGGGGGAAAACTTCTAGTTTTCTTTGTTATTAACATAGACTAGATTATCTCTTGTATTAGCAAGTCACTTAAAAATAGGCATTTGGAAATATTTTCAATTTTTTTCTAGTATTAGTTTGAGTATCTCTGCATCACCAAGCTATCGTAGCTACACTCTGGATGGAACGTTTACTGTGAAATAGTGGTTTTCTCTCACAAGCCAGCCAAGAGGGATTACCTCGGGCCAGCTCTCCACTGCCTCCCTGTCATGAGACTCTAACTATCCAGCAGCTCTGGTGGAGTGTTGCTCTCATTAACATTTTTCTTTCTTTTTTTTGGAGAGGTTTTTGCTATAGGGCACGTGCGCTTGCCAGGAATACAGAGAGAGACAGAGACAGAAAGCCGTGAAAACGTCAGAAATCACCCCCCGGGGGGATGGTCACACTGCAGTCCCTTTTCCTCCATTCTCCTCTTGGGATCTTGGGCATGCATGCACACACGCCCGGTGTGAGTACCGGGTCCGGGACTACATGGGAGTGGCCAACTACATGGGAGTCCAGTGACATAGCCATTACGCTAACTGCTGGTCCCAAACACTCTTTTTATGTCCCTCTTCAGTTGGATGCATTTCAGCCTCCTGAATTCTAGTCTCTTCCTGTTTCCAAAAAACTAAAACAGCAGACAGTTAACAGAGTGTATTTGTGTCTTATTTGTTTGTTAATTTGATTTCCGAACGATCTCTTTGTCCCTTCCTTTCTATAACCATGATGGTGCCTATCATAACAGTCAAAATGCAAATGGTCCTAGAGGCTGGCCGTTACCGGCCTGTGGCAAAACAATTTTGATCTAGGCAGTATGATTTGCATTTGGATGAAGGATTTCCACCACATGCATGAATTTGCACCTGGATGCAAATCCAAGGAGCTTGAGCTGAGAAGGTCTCCCAGGAGAGGGAGCTGGAGTCCCTGGGGTGCAGAAAGGTGATACATGAGAAGAAGGCAGCCGCGTGGCCCCAGCAGGACTGGGAGCGAGCCTTGATTTCGCTCTTCAGGAAGGTCTGCGTGGTGTATTCCACTGGGTGGTGGAGGCCAGCTGCCGAGTGCTGGGGCAGTGGGATTCATGTCAGACACTGGCCTTCCGCAGTAACAGACCTCTCTGGTCAGCCTGAACGGGAGAGGTTATCAGGCCCCCCACCTGAGTTGTGGGTCACTGTTCAGCGTTTATCAACTCTGTCCCGGGGTGTGCCTTCGCTGGCTGTCCATGGACTGCCCCCAGGGGAGTCATCCAGGGCTGTGTGGGCTTGGAGCTGCCCACGTGAGGTTTATCTTGCTTACTCTGGAATCTGCCACCCAGAGAGGATTATCCAGGGAACAGTCTGGCTTTGGAGTGGGCTGATCTTATTTCTTCTGACTCCGTGAAAACATCAGGTCTTCAGATGACAGAGCAAAGGCATTTCAGGAGGAGGAAGAGACTTCACGGGGAGAAGGCAAACGTTGAGGCTTGCCGGAAAATGAGACACAGTATGCTTCCCCCTCAGCTTTTTAAAGAGACTATCATTTATCTTAGAATCCTGCTTTGGGGGCCAGCAAATGACAGAATGGCTACGTCGCTGGACTCCCACATAGTTGACTGTGGGTTGAGTCTCAGACCTGGTGACTCAAAACTCACACCGGGCACTTGTCCATGCGTGCGCAAAATCCCAAGAGGAGAATGGAGGAGAAGACATTGCAATGTGGCCATCACCCTGGGGGGTGATTTCTTGCTCTCTGTCTCTCTGGCGAGCACACATAGCCCTATAGCAAAAATCTTTCTAAAAGAAAGAAAGAAAGAAAGAAAGAAAGAATCAATCCTGCTTTGTGTTTTAAGATGTGAACAGGAAAAATTGTCCAGGAACTACCGTTCACCCCAAATCGAAAGGGGAAATGAAGCTAGAAATAACTTTTATCATAAAGCCAGTTACCTGAGTATTATTTTACAGGTCTGAAGAAAGCAAGATGTTAAAATTATAGATGATAGCTCAACGTATGTTAATCTCATCCCACAGTTAAATCAGACTGCTCCTCGTAGACCCTGCATTTGACTCACTGTAGTTCCAGTAAGAGGGAGTTCAAGCGCGGCTCGCTATTGCCGATGCAATGACAGGGTGAGGGCTATGCGCCGTAAGAAGATAGAAACCAGAAACTGATTGGGAATCTGATCACGCGATATCGATCCATTAACCGGACAGCGCCTGCAGGTTGGCTAAAGGGCGGAAGCACGGCGGCTGAAGCTGCTGCTGGAGATGCAGATGCCACCCCCTCGCTTGTCCCGCGGACGCGGTGAACCCAATGACCCCATTCTGCAAGGTTTTGAGGACGGTTTCAGCAGCACTATCTTTAAATCCCTTCTGCAGGAGCCGTTCCCTTTCCTGAAGGATGACTATACTTATACTGTGGACCTTGAACTGCGAACCCTGGGAGTCACTTTGAGTCTTGGATCTGTATTTAGACTTATTTTATCAAGGACGCGATATATAATAGATTGCAATACAAGTGCTGTTATTTTTCACGAGTAAGGAGCTACTGTGATGATTAATAGATACAAACTATGCTGCTTTCACGAGACTAAAACAAAACCATTATTGGGTAAGAGCTACTGTGATGATTAATAGATACAAACTACGCTGCTTTCACGAGACTAAAACAAAACCACCATTATTGGGTAGAAAGTACGCTCTCATACTTGACAAGTTTGGGAATGACTAAACCTTAGAGAGAGTGTCACCAATATGACATGTTTCCATTTCAACTCAGGCTCCCTGGGTGCCCCTCAGTCCACGTGGTCCAGGAGCTCCTCGATTCTGAGAGTGAATCATGGTGCCAGAACTTCCTGGGAACCGAAGTGCAGCACCAGGGTTTGGGGGGAAAAGCAGCACCCTCGAGTATCTGCTCACAGGGAGTCTCTGAGGGTTTCCTCCTTTTCAGGACTCTCAAATTACCACACTGCGCTAAGCAGTGATGTGGCTGCCGAGGTCTAGAACCTCATTTTAATCATGCCTTCCGCCAGCCAGGACCCACCGAATGGTGACCACGCAGAGGATTTGATGAGCACGCTTGGCTCCACCCCGTCTCCCAGGCTGAGCGACCTCTCTGAACCGGGGATCACTACTGGGTCTGAACAACCAGGGTGGTGAGGAAGAGGCCAGTGGGAGCCAATGGGCCGGAGAACGGCAGGGCGGAGTTTCAGAGGAGGATTCCAGGGGCTGGACAGTGCCAGGGTGGGAGAACTCGGTGCTCTGCAAACCTGAACTGTGAGGAAGGCTTTGGGGGTCATCTGGAGACCTCCCCAAATCCATGGGCGGGCATGTGTCCAGGATCTAGGTTGGCCAAGGGTAGACCAGTGTCAGGACCCTGATGGGGGTGTCTCTCTCTCTCTCACTCACTCATGGAAGAAATATATATTTTAAAAGACCTTAGTGGGGTCAGGAGGTGGCATGGTGGTTAAGGCTCTGGGCTTCCACATGGCTGACCACAGTTCAAGCCTCAGACCCAGCAGCTTGAAACTCATGCCAGAAGTGTGTGTGTGTGCCCAGAATTCCAAGAGGAAGATGGAGGGGAAGGGGCTGTGGCACAGTCAACCCCGCTGGGGAGTCATTTCTCACATTCTCTGTCTTTCTGTCTGACGAGCCCATGTGCCCATGTGCCCTATGGGGGGGGGAGAACAAGTCCTCATTTTTTAAGGTGAGAATCACTTAGCAGCCCCAGAGCTTACACTGATACTGAGTCCGCCCCCCTCACTCTGCCGGAACAAGACCCCCAACCTGAGATAAGATGCCAGGACAAGGAGAAGAGAAGGCATTTCGAATCACAGCGCCGATGCTGTGAACAGTCTGGAAAAATGTCTACTTCCACTCTGAGTAGGCAAATAACTCCACTCATTTTATTCACTGCCCGGGAGTTTTTATTGTTTATAAATAATTACCGCTCTCTTTCATGTTTCATTCTGGGTCTAGAGAGAGAAGGGAATTGGGCCTGTTAACCTTCGCTTGCCATGAAGAAGCAGTTTATTGCTGGCCAGGTGCAAACGCCATCTCTAATCTCTCCTGGTGCCAGCCCGAGCAGCTGCAGCAGTTGGAGGGAATGAGGGAATTATTAAACTCGAGGAAACCTTTGCGCCAACACCATCCCACTCCGGGGTGGTAAGAGGAATTGACTAATTGTTTTCCTCTTAGAGCAACAGCCCTCGGTGGGGAAGTCATTCTTACCCAGGCCCCAGCAATGGATGTGAGGGCAAAGGGACCCTCCCCAGATCCAGAAGGAGATTTGGGACAATGTATCGGTATCGCCTTTTTCAGCACCACACTCCCTACTGTTACAAACATCTTTTTTGTTTCTTTGTTATAAAGTATGTATACTCACCAGACAGACTCGAAATGGTGAGAAATCACCCCCAGGGAGATGGCCACACTGCAATCCCTTCTCCTCCATTCTCCTTTTGGGATCTTGGGGCCACACACACACACACACACACACACACACACACACACCCCAGACATGATTTTTAAGTCACTGGGTCTGCGACTTGAACCCTAGTGTCAGCCAAGTGGGATCGAACGCCTTATCCTCTATGCCACCTACTGGCCCCACCAAGGCTTCTGAAGTGTTTTTCTTTCCCTCTCTAGATCTCTATGAATGTGAGCACGGTGCTCAGGTACTTTGTTTATTTACAAAGTTGATTTACCCGAAAGACAAAATTTTTCTCCACCCTCCATTGATGTCCACAGATATCTAAGATTAACGATGTCATCCGTGGGCCGGGTGGTAGTGCCGCAGCTACGTGGGGGTCTGCAGGGCCAACCACATGGGAAGGTTGTGGGATCGGTCCAGTGACCTCCCTGAGTTCCCTGGACATCGTGTGAGCCCCTAACCCGGGGTCAGCTGCGGCTGGGGTGGATGGCGGCCCGGGACCCTGTGGATGCTCTCTAAGTCTCTCTGTCTCCTTCCGTCTCTCTCACTCTTGAAATAAACATTAAAAAATATGTGCTCTGGGATAAAAGAAAATAAGAGCTTGAAGAGGGCGTTTAATACCCAGGAAAAGTCTGTGTGAGTTATTCGAACCCACACTGCAGGGCTGTGAGGAGGCGAGTGTGAGCCTCAGTGCCAAGACTTACCTGATGCCAGAGGAGGCACCAGGCGTCTGAGCCTGGGTTCCCCATCTGTGCGAAGGAGAGGGGGTCGCAGCGAGGACTCTCGATTTGACCAACCTATACTGAACGTGCACTGCCCACCCAGGCAAGGGCGGGGGCCTCGGGAGGCGCAGACGGTCTGGGGGGCCCTCCAAGGGGCGCCATGCTCTGGACTGCTTCTTTAGTCCTCTCCATTCTCAGGCTCCTAGGTCTGGCCTCTTTATTTTCCTAAGTGATAAAGTGTGAGAGAAAGAAAGTGGGGAGCACTCTCAGGCTCTCACACTGTGGTCCTCTTTCTGGAGCCCCCAGCTGGCCGGAGCCCAGGCAGCTGCACACGTGCAGGGGTTTGCACCAGGGGTTTGCACCACAGCCCGGGTGGCTGCCCACACTCAGTGCAACCACTGCCCCTGTGCAGCATGGCCGGGCCACTAGCCTCTTCGCTAAGCTCACCAGGAAGCCCACGCAGTGGCTTTTGCTTTCACCTCACTGACCACAACTGCATCACATGACCACCCCTTGCTGCAAGGGATGCTGGGAGATGCAGTGTTCCGAGTGGGTTTGTCAAAAAAGCGTCAGTGAGGAGGCAGGTGACAATAGCTATCGGACACCCAATTAGCAGTGGCTGTCCCAGTGCTCAGGAGATTCACAGACCCAGGGTTGGGAAGACGATAAGCACACTGAATGATGGGGTCCGAACACAAAGGACCTCAGGAGACTGGAACGACAAGACAACTCTCCCTTGTAGGATGCGGTGGGGTTAAATCAGTCCTCCCCTGAGCCCCAAAGACCGGCTATTCACAGACAGAAATGGGTAAGTGTTTTTCAATGGCACCTTATAAAAATACGTACTTTACTTTACCACAAGAGAGACATAGCAATCGAAATAATATTTAGCATTTCCTGAATAGCTACCATTACTTATTTACGTTCACAGCACATCTGTAAGTCGGGGTGTTGCTATTATGACCTCCATTTTATTCTTCAGACAACTTACAATGATAAGTAGTGTGATCAAAGTCCTCCACCTGGTAAATGAGTAGACTGGGGTTTGAACCTAATGCCAAGGCCCGTTATGTTCCTCCCTGCGTACTCCCCGGGGAACCGTGCATGTCTCTGCAAGCTTCTCTTGCCTGCCACTACACTAAGAGGGTCTGTGGCATCTGCCTAGAAAGATGGCGGCTTCCACCTCTACCAATCAGAACACACGCGCAACAATGCTTTCCATTCTGGAACCCACGATCACACTGCAAACCCTTCTCTTCCGCTTCTCCATCCTGTTGGAACTTGGGGTGTGCACACACACAGATCTGGTGAGTTTTCACACCGCCAGGGCTAGGATTTGAACCACCAGCAATGGAAGATCTGGCTCTCTTAATCACTAGGCCACAGGGGTGGCCCTAGAGAAAGAGACTGATTTAAAAAAAGAACAATTTCTGCAGGACACCTGGGCCCACCCGGGAGAAAGGAAAGTGAGAAAGCACTGCTCAGGGAGGGACGATCGACTGCAGTCCCTCCTCCGCTTGAGAGTCTGGACACGCATGCACACACATGCGCCATGTTTTCAAGCCGTCAGGTCTGAGACTCAAACCGCACAGTCAACCGTGTGTGACCCAGCGCCTTCACCACCAGCCCACATGGCCGGCCTAGGAGACTAATTATTGCCAGGGTCTCGCCACATTGAGAGCTCAGCCTCCCAGTTAGCCCGGACTGTAGGGACACCACTGCGACCTGCCTTCCCACTGGGTGGGGAACCCGACCCGGGCTGCCCAGGTGGCTTCATCCTCTGAGCACCAGCGCCTCAGCCTGGAGGCCCTGCGCCAAGCTCTCTCGGCACATGGCTCTTCACACCAGACGCTGCTTACTTCCGCTCCTTCCCAGGCAGGAAATTGCTTTTCAGAGACCGTGGTGTGCTGAGTGATAAAGTGAACGAAAAGTGGCTGGCTCCACTTTGAATCATCAGCCGCATAAATATTAGTGACAGGCAGGGTCTGCAAAAAGAAATCCTGACAGTCATGTCTACCCTGGGACCGCCGCTCCCAGCACTCCAACCTCTGAGAACCGGGCCAGCCTGGGTCCTCTGTGAAACACTTGGGAGCAGACAGTCTCACGGGGTGTGGAAACAACCCCACAGGAACTGATTCCACTCGGAACTCCGCAGTCTAGTTTTCCTGAGGAACACTGGTGCCGCCGTGTTCTGATTCTAACTAGTCACACCTTCTAGGCCACTTCTGTCCACAGTGATCGTAGCGAATCGTATCCTTCAAGCAAAAATCGTCATATTTCCTAAAGGTGGCAGTGAAATAGTCATTGATTTATCTTGTGAAGCTAGGAAGAATCATTTGTTTTTCTCTTTTTTAAAAAAGGATTTTGCCACAGGGCTCATGCACTTGCCAGAGAAGGACAGAGTGAAATAGTGAGAGGGAAAGTGAGAAATCAGACCCTGGGGGGACGGCTATGCCAACACTTCTCCATTCTCCTCCTGGAATTTTGGGCACACACACACACGCACCTGTTGTGATTTTCAAGCCACCAAGTCCAGGACTCAAGCCACAGTCAGCCATGTGGGAGTCCAATGCCTTAACCACCATGCCACCGGCTGGCCCTGATTTTTCTTTTATCTTTTTTGCTATAGGGCACATACCCTCACTGGGAAGAGAGGAACTGAGAAGTCACCCCTGGGGGGATAGCCACCCCACGATTCCTTCTCCGCCATTCTCTGCTCAGTATATTAGGCACGCACACACACACACACACGCACATATACACACATGCACGTGCTAGTGTGACTCTCAGGCTGCCAGGGTTAGGACTCAGACTACAAAGCTGGCCAGGTGGTAGCTAGCACCTTAACCTTCACACCACCTGCTGGCCCAGAAGAATCATTTTTCTACCAGATACTTGTCTTTTCGAAGCTCTTGGCTCTTTTTTCCCCCCTTTTTCTTTAAGAGAAATTTTTGTTATAGGGTGCATGCTCTCACTGGAGAGACTGTGTGTGTGTGTGTGTGTGTGTATGTGTATATATATATATATAAAGCAACAAGAAATCACTTCCCCAGGGGGATGGCCAAGCTGCAATCCCTTTTCCTCCATTCTCCTCCCAGGATTTCAGATACGCACGCACACACACCCAGCATGAGTTTTAAGTCACCAGGTTCGAGATTTGAACTGCAGTCGACAACGTGGGAGTCTGTTAAGTAACCATTATGCCATCTGGTCTCTATAGCTCTTGGTTCTTAGCATTGGCAAAGCGTGATTAGAACAGGAAACTGCTAAAGAGGGAATAGAATGAGAGGCAGGTACAGGGCAGTGGAGACAGGCGGTAGGTAGTGGCATATATAGATCCCCCTAGACAAAAAAAAAATTACTGGGAATGTTAGAGAATACTGTTATATTAGGGTTTGTGCTTAAAATAGCAGTTTACCCTTTTAAAACCACATCCGCAAGCACTGCACATTTGTGTGTATTCCCCACAGTGTTCTCGTCCCCAGCTAAACGTTTCTAAGCCTGGGGTAGAGAAGGCAAGTGGTTAGCCCCGTGTCCACTCCTCCTAGATCAAAGTTCTCCCCTCTGGGCCACGTACACGCACATAGTTCATTTATCACGGTCCACTATTAGTTCCCATTCCTCAAGAGGCGAGGAAGAGAAACGCATCCAGACTTGCCCTTAGAATGAACTAGGATAAGAAATTAGGGATGGGGTCAACTGTGGTTTGAGTCCCAGGCCTGGTGGCTTGCTTTCTCACCTTCCCTTTTTCTTTCAATCTCTCTGGTCAAATTTAAATAAGTAAAATGAAATAAATAATTGTTAAAACATAAAAGGAGTTAGGGATGGGGCTGGTTGGGACTCAGCATGGCACGGTGATGTGTTTCGTGGCTGGTCTGCCTAGGAAGCTTCCAGGTTGGTGTCTGGGCCCTCCCCGAGAACAGTGGCAGTATCTGCCCTCAGTGGAGAGCTGGCTAAGACCAGTGGGGAAGAGACAGTAGTTTCAAGACCCCAATGGGGATGTTGTCTCTCGGCATCTTTCTCTCTCTGTCCCTCTCACTCATGGAAACAATAAATAAAATAAAAATGTAGTTACACTGGAAAAACACTCAGCAAGCACATCTTCCAAATGCTGTACAGAGCCCTCCACTAAACAAACAGATCTCTGCACCGTTATGTATTTTTCCAGAGACAGACTGCACTTACCAACCAACTTTTAAAAGCAAACAACCTTTACATGATGTAGAAAACAAAACAAGCCTCACGCCTAGCTTTTTAGCCTATGCTTGGAGCCTGTGCTTTCATATATCTCCCCAACTGATATTTCAAAAGAGCCATGGCTTCATGTTAAACAGGACAAAAAGAAAAAGAATAACCTGGAAGCATTCCACAGGTACAAGAAACGGTTCAGGGGAATATTCTATTAAACGTGTTTTCATGGAAGGATCAAATAGCATGCAATTATTTTGCAATTACCTTTCAGTCCCCTTGCTATGTAATTATTCACTTGGTTATATGTACTTTACAAATTAGCGCCCCCAAAGAACTAAAAATAAAATTACATGGAACATGGTGATTATCCTCAGAGTTGCATGGCTTCTCAAAGGGTAACTGCCATTTAATTTCCTAGGTCTGAATTCGTATCCTGACCTCATGGTATTCGCCGACTTACAGTGACTCCATGGCTGCTGGGGGCCTCAGAGCATTGTGCGCAGCTGAAGCGGGGGAGCGCCCCAGAGACAGGTGCAAATCCCACACGGCGAGGGCAGTGTCTGCACACGCTCCCGGCTTATGCAGAGCTCGCCATCCATGCAGTTGAACACGTGTGCGTGTATACATGGCGCACGTAAACAGACCCATGCAGGTTCCCTGGCCCTCCCAAAGGCTGACCAACTTCACGAGGGGAAGCCAGCCTTGGAGTCAGCCAATCAGGGGTCACTCCACTGAAGAAGCAACCCACATTTGTTAGCTGTATCTCTCGGATGGCTGAAGGAAAAGACACAGTAATGACTCATCCTTCTCTAAGGATAACAACAAAATAAAAACATTGTAATTAAATATAAGAAGTAAAAGGACAGTTTGAGAGAGGCAGCAGGAAAGAAATAGGAGACCACGCAAGGTCTTCAGACACCAGAGAAGTCCACGTTTAGTGCACCATCCGCCTGGGACGGACAGGTACTGTGGAACGACACAGCTTCTGGAGCAGAAAACCTGCGATCTGAGGCCAGACCCGTGTGTTAAAGCCAACTCGAATTTGTCTGCTAGTGCTCATTGTGAAACGGGCAACTATGTACCGTGACTATGTCGTAAAACTGCTGGAGTCTTGACACTGGGCATGATGGGAAGTGTTTACACCTGGGAAATGGGCAGCCACTATTATACAAGCCAGGGCTTCTCTCACTCCTGCAGAGCGCCAATTTCCACCACACCACGGAGGTCCAATATCATGAAATGAACACCTCAATGGAAAAGCCTAATTTTCTAGTCATTCTGATGGGCAAGTTCTCTCTAATCACCAACTCAGACTTTAAACCTTCTCCTGCGTGACTCCAAGTCTACTTTATTTCCTTTAAAACCAAACATTGGCTATATAGCACGTATACTCATTGGGGAGAGAGACAGAGAAAAAGAGAGGGAAAGAGA
>NW_006159611.1:1705956-1711277 GCF_000334495.1 Tupaia belangeri chinensis | reverse complement strand
TCGTTGGGGAGTTGTCACCTGCGTGTGCGCGCACACACACACACACACACACACACACACACACACACGAACACACATGTTTTTCAAGCTGCCGGGTCCAGGACTGAAACCATGCAGCGAGTCACGTGGGATCCAGTTGCTATAACTACCACACCAGCGGCTGGCCATGCCTACTTCTCTTCTTTCTTCTTTCTCTAGGTTCTTCCAACCCACTCAGATGATTACAGCTCAGCGTTAACTTGCGAGAGGCATATATTTGAATAGTAATGGATGAGAGGGCAAGACAGAAATGGGAACCTAGGTGAGACAGCCCTGAGTATGAACCCACCGGCCTACATCCACCAGATGTGTAATCTGGGTAACACTTCATGCTTTCGGCATTTTGTAAAAAGGGCATTAAAAACATTTCCCTCACGGAGTCTTTGTGGGAATAAAGTCTTTCTGGGACTGCTGAGATTAAACGAGTTGGTGTGTGTAGAGCACGTGGAACTCCGGCCACAGGGAATCCTGCGAAAGATCACCATGTGAGGTGCTGGGTATGTTAATTAGCTTGACTGGTGATTATTTCTCGGTCTAAATGCACAGCCAAACATCGCCTCGTACACCTCAAGCATGCGCGATTTTCACTTGTCAGTCACACTGCGGTGCCTCTGGGGGGAAGTGGAGGCAGTATGCGTGTGTTTATTACTGTGTTTCTGACTGAGCAGTTGAAGATGACTGCGTGAACCGGGCACGACGCAGACACTCAGGGCAGGGTCATGGCCTCCTTTTTGCTGTGCTGTCATTACAGAGTTTGCATCTGGGTTGAATCACCTCGGTCTAGTGTTTTGGTTTCGGTCTGGTTCAGACGCTGCAAGGCAGATGTCTCCTGGACCATCGCCTGGCCATTAGAGAGTGTCTCTGCTTACACCTGCGCTTTGGGGAGTGGCCCATAAGCTCTAAATATGAACAAGGCCATGAGGGTGGGCCAGGAGCCCCACAGCCTGCAGGGATGGCAGGACAGGGAGGGCAGGAGTGAGTTTCCTTTCTTCATGGATAGGACTTACTGCTTGTAATTCAGTCTGTATTTACTCTTATTCTGTATTCTCTTTTACAGAGGATCAAATGTGGGGTCTTCAAAAAGGTTATGGAAAATTCACACTATGGAAAAGGTTTACACTGATTTAAACATTTTTTTCAGAGAGCTTTTGTTGTTGTGTTTGTGTTTGTTTTATTGCCATAGGACACATGTGCCTGTGTGCTTGACAGAAGAAAGTGAGAAATCAACCTTCTCCCCACTCAGGGGTTACCCCACCGTAATCCCTTCTCTCCCATTCTACTCTCAGGATTTTGGCATGCACATACATGTGCCTGGCAGGAGTTTCAAGCTGCCAGGTCCGGGACTTGAACTGGGGTCAATCATGTGGGAGCCTAGCAACATGACTAGAGTCTAACCACTACATCACCTGCTGGCCCCTTAAACATTTTTCTTTTCTTTTTTTTGCACCCAAATTAGCTCACATTTTCCTTGCATTTTCTAGGAACTTCCTGAAGTTCTTTTGCATCTGAGTCTAGGGCACCACAGTGATAATACTATTCTCTTTCTGCTCCTCGTGGTTGGGTGGGATGGGTGGAAGTGAGGGGCTTCCATGACACTGCCTTTCAGCTGCTTCTCTGACCTCCTCCTGTGACAGGGGTCTTGTTTTATGGGGGTTTTTTGTTTTGTTTTGTTTTGTTTTGTTTTGTTTTTGCTATAGGGTGTGTGTGTATTCCAGAGGGAGTTAGAGAGTGAGAGAGAGAGAGATAAAGTGAGAGGTCACCCCTCAGTGGGGATGGCCACAATGCAGTTCCTTTCTTTCAGCCTCCTCGGATTTGAGTATGCACACGCACACACACCCAGTGTGATTCTCAAGCCACTGGGTCTACAATTGAGTCAGCTATGTGGGACTCCAGTACCCTAACCTGCAAGCCGGCCTCTGGACCAGCACTGGTCCTGCTTTTAATGACACTCTGACTACAGAGAAGCTGAAGGGGTGGGACAGCACATGTGGGACCTGCTCCATGGGCATGCCAAATCAACAGAAAACGGAGAAAGGTGTCTCTCCCTGGCTGGAGCCACTGATAGGTGACCTGACCTTCCAATTCTTTGGCCTCTGTGGATTGAGAAGTCTGGGGCCTCTAGGCAAAGCTTTGTTCCCTAGAACACAAGCTCCTTAAAAGAGAAATTCTTAGTTCTGAAAACACAATGTGTCTCCGCAGGTGTGTGCTTTGGTCATTAGACTTCACAAGGGAAGATGCGCCAGGAAGGAGGCCATAACTGCAGGGGAAGAAGGCCTCACTGCAAGTTTTTAGTACACTGACACCTAGAGTTAAATATGGGTTTATTTCGGTGCAAAAGCATTTTTAAATCCATGCATATTTTTCCATAATACGCATTTCTATGGACATTTGAAAGGTCCCTTCACACAGTTTTAATCTGATCTCTCTAAAAGCACGCTGA
The DNA here is from genome assembly GCF_000334495.1 of Tupaia belangeri chinensis. NCBI lineage: Eukaryota > Metazoa > Chordata > Mammalia > Scandentia > Tupaiidae > Tupaia > Tupaia belangeri. The sequence goes on along the minus strand of NW_006159611.1, from coordinate 1,708,798 downwards.
CATTCTGACCGTCAGTAATCACCCTGTTGACTTGTGATGCTATCTCAGATTACAGGACATGTGCAAAAGTACCGCTGGCCCTTCGAGTCTCTTCCATCCCTAAGAGTCAGGAGCCCCAGGAGAAATCTTCATTCTCCAGAATCCCAAGTTGTTTGCATATGGTTGGTTGCTTTGTTGCCTATAAGACATTTTAAAATGTTTTGCCTTATAGCGATGCAAATACTTTCAACCTGCCACGATAACCAACTGAATAAAGAAAAGGAAAAAAGAAAAGAAGAAGAGGTAGAAGGGGGAGGGAGAAAAGGAAGAAGCAGCAGATGTAAAAGAGGAGGAGTGGGGAAGAGGAGAAGCCCAGGGCACAGCCACTGGGAGCTCTGTGTGTGCGGATCCACGCAGTTACATAATAGGCATCATAACCACAGAGGCACAGGGTATGAGGAACCTTGTTTTACAGGAAAGGAAGTTGAGTCCTAGAGGGTGGAATTAACTTGCCCAAGGCCACACAGAAGTTAATAGTATAGACAGGATTTGAAGACAGGTCCTCTAACCTGAGAGCTTTTTGCTTCATAAGCCTTTATAAGCATTCTGGATTCTGAGGTTGAAACAATGGAACACATAAAACAAAGAGGTAATAACGTATCACAACATGTAACTCAGTTGTCTAGGGAAAAACAAACAAACAAAACACCCCCTGATTTGCAGTGTTTGCCAATTCCTGTGGTGTAAATACTCCCTCCATGGTTGATTTCAAGCTACCCGTGGTTTAGTACCCAGTTGGTAAAATTCTTGGAGATTCAAAAATTGTCTCTCTCAGCAACTGGCTCCCAGCACACCACTGACCATAAATACCAAGGGACTTCAAAACGTTCATGGCATGTATGAACTATGCATAGATTTCACAACTTTGTCCTGCCAGGATAAACTTATGCTTTAGCTCCATTTTCCCACAGACTTGCTGCAGCCCCCTCGTGTGTCACAGGAAGGCACTTGATGTCTCTGGGGAGACTCAGGTCTGGGCTCTTCTGCCTCTACTTACATAATGCTGTCGCAAGACCCAATGTTTTTTTATTTTTTTAAATTTTTTTTTTGAGAGATTTTCACTGTAGGGCGCGTGTGCTCGCCAGACAGACAGAGAGAGACATAGAGACAGAAAGCAAGAAATCCCCCCCCAGGGGGGATGGTCACGCCGCAATCCCTTCTCCTCCATTCTCCTCGCGGGCTCTTGGGCACGCACGCACATGCGCCCGGCGTGAGTTTTAAGCCCCCGGGTCCGGGACACGAACCACGGTCGACTACGTGGGAGTCCAGCGACCTAGCCATTACGCTAACTGCTGGTTCCCAAGACCCAATGTTTTTTTCATTTTTTACATTTTTTTTTGAGAGCTTTTCACTGTAGGGCGCGTGTGCTCGCCAGACAGACAGAGAGAGACATAGAGACAGAAAGCAAGAAATCCCCCCCCAGGGGGGATGGTCACGCCGCAATCCCTTCTCCTCCATTCTCCTCGCGGGCTCTTGGGCACGCACGCACATGCGCCCGGCGTGAGTTTTAAGCCCCCGGGTCCGGGACACGAACCACGGTCGACTACGTGGGAGTCCAGCGACCTAGCCATTACGCTAACTGCTGGTTCCCAAGACCCAATGTTTTTGAACTTCAATGTTCTCCCTCAGCTGGGAAGTAAAAAGTTCAAAGAACCAATTGTCTCCATTTTTTTCTTTTTTTCTCAGGGAGCCTTAGGAAGGGTTTATGTAATGTGAATTGATCAGTCTGGAAAGAATAATTTTTTTAAAAAAAGAAAATGGGACTCCATTATTCACTAAAAAGATTGCTTTTAGGGCTGGCCCTGTGGCTTGCAGTAATGTGCTGCTCAAAGGAAGTTGGATCCCACAGTGGTTCGAATCCCCAGCCTGTTCAGTCTGAAACATGCTGGGCACGCATGCCCGTGACCGATAGGCTGGGGATGGCAGAGGGACTGAGACACGAGTGGGCCCAGTGGAGGCGGAGGGTGCTCATCTCGCTCCCTCTCCCTGCCCCTTCTTCTTTCTCAGTCTCAGTCTCACGAGTGTACACTTTCACTCTAGCGTGAACAAAGAGATGAAATTTTTTTAAAAGGTCACTTTTCAGGAGAAGCATTCAGTTTGAAGTTTAGTGAAATTCAACACATATACTTACTCCCCTTCCATGAAGCTCTTAAATGGGCTTCCCTGTTGGGTAATGAGCCTGAGGTGGCCAGAGTCGCTCTGCAATTTCATCTTGCAAGCACCTTGATTCATTATGACAAAGGTTCTTAAGAGAAGGTACTTAAGGCATTCAGTCTCCTTGGTGACCTGTTGGTTGTAACGCACACGCATGTAAAATCATTCTTGAAAAGTGACCCACGGACGTTACAGGACTGCCAGAGTGTGCACAGCACAACGCAGAACCCAGTGGAGTGTCCCAAGGGGCTTAAGGAGATGCCTTTTTCCATTATCTGTGTGAAGAGGCCGGGTTTCTAGCAAAGGCATCGAGTCACTGGGCCCTCTCTCCAAATACAAATGGAAAACAAAATGAGTAAACATCTGAAATGTCGGGCAGATAGCGTTTCCTGGACTTTCTTCCATGAAGCACGCTACCTGCTTCCTCCTCCCACCTTCTGTGTTCCCCACTCCCTCCCTCCTTAGGTCATTGGGAGCTGAGACTCAGCTCTCAGCTGTGCCATGCCCGAAGCCTCCCGCCACTGGGAAACATGAGCTCTGTGGTCTCAGGATCGTCGACAACAGAAGAAAAGCTTTGTGTCCTCCACTCACGCTGGAAGTGGAGATCTCTGGGCCCTCCTCTAGTGAGAGGACGCGTTTCGCATTCCTG
>NW_006159611.1:1695804-1705810 GCF_000334495.1 Tupaia belangeri chinensis | reverse complement strand
CATTCCTGCATTCCTGTGACGAACAGGGAGGCCCTGCCAGCCGCCGGGTAGAGAGAAGGTGGCGGGTCCTTTGAGATAAATGTTGTAGCCCAATAGTTATGGGAGCCCAATCCAATACGGCCGACCACGGTTCTAGCCCTGGCCCCGGCAGTTTGAAAGAGCCACCAGGCACGTGTGCTGGAACACCCCAAGTCCCAGCAGGAGAGATGGAAGTGAGGGGGTTGTAGCATGACCCTGTCCCATTGAGGAAGGACGACTTTTCCCTTTCTCTTCTCTGGCAGGTGCATACGCTCTCTGGCAATGGGGAATAAAAGATGGGGGGCCAGATGGTGTACGACAGTAGAATGCAATGCTCACCGAGGCCCAGCGTCTCACTGAGACATCAGAGACATCAAGGTCTCACTGAGACATCATATCCAGAGACATCCCTGAGAACACTGGACACCCAGGAGCCCACGATCCAAGCTCACTGAGGCTGGCGGTGCTCACGGTGTCAGGACCGTTGCAGGTGCTGTCTCTCTGTCTACCATTTCCTGATAGCAGGGTTTCTGTTTCTGCTTTTTCTTTTTCTTAGGTAGATAGAGGTGGATGTGTGAATGCACGAAAGAGAGAGAGGAAGAGAGAGAGAAGAAGCATTTCCATAGGGTCCCACCATGCCATGATCCCCGCCCCAGCCCTCCGTTCTGGGTATGTGTGGGCATATCCAGTGAGTGCACTGGCAACCCAGGTATCCAAACTGTGGTGGACCACGTGGCCTCCGGCCCTGAGTCCCAGCACACCACAGGCTGCACCACCCAGGAAGAGCTCATGCAGGGTCTGAAAGGAGCTGGCAAGGTCAATTCCTGAGACAACTGCATGCCACGACCGAGGCTGGGAAGGACGCAGGAAGAGAGGCCCGTGTTTGTCCCCCAGCACTTCCCACATTCTCTGCAACTCCCCCAACAGCGAGATCAGGCCCAACTTAAATGCCGCCTAGTATGTACAGTACTGACGTAATTACAAGACTGCCGCTTCCACCTCGTGACCTCTGTTGGTCATCTAGAAACTTCCTCTTTTAGCCAGAATTTATGGCAAGAGAACCAAATACAAAGCAAACAGAAAAGTGAAATTCACAATACAGAAGTGAGGGAAACATCCCTGCAAACCCTTAGAAGTGATTCATGCAATATGCGTGTGTTTGTCCGGCTCCTAGCCGTGAGCACCTGTTCTCACAGAGACTGGCCACAGGTGCTCTGCAGAGCCCTCAGCACACGGACTTTGCAGACATCGTGGACAGAAGGCCACTGTCAGAGGCTGTGCCATTGGTGGAAGACGCCCTGTGAGTACCCTCGATAGTACTGTTATTCCTTCAGCACAGATTTCTAATTGACTTTCTGCTAAATGCTGCAGCAAGTTAAATTAATTCAGTATGATTGCCGTCATTACACAAATGCCTGGTAACGACTGCTTTCTTATTTTAGCAATTCCTCAAAGCACCTGGTCAATACCACACGCGGCTTCCGCTCCAGGTCAGAGTCAGCGGTACGCTTGGCCTGCTCAGAGGGGGCGCTCTCTGTCTTTCTGCCACCGGACGTGAAGTGGGGTCCTGCTGGACTCATTTGCCTCTCGGCTTTCCTACTGCCCTGGCCACTTATGCCTCAGGTACAAGCGACTAGTTCACTCCAGCACACAAAGAGCTTAAGGCAATTTCTTCCTGCTGCAGAAGAGGAAATGCGCTTTTAAAACGAAAACCCAGGCAGGGATCCTCCTGCGATTGTCCTCCTGACGCCTATGCTCACCACACCGAGGACTGCCATGGCGCTAACCTTTCTGTGCGCTGGAATGGTCGCCGCAGGAATTAACTGCCACCCTAGCCAGCAGGACAGAAACGGTTAAGTTCTGAAGCCTGTGAGTTAACAACTGCGTGAGTGCAAAGCCTGCGTGAGTAAGACGCCCTGCCAGGTGTGGACAGAGGAAGGCGGCCCCCATCCACTCCTGACGTTCCAGGTCGCCCGTCCGATGCCACCGCAGACGCCCACCAGCTCTGCAGAGGACACTGAGTGATAGCACCTGCGAGTCAGCTGACTGCCGTGCCTCCTGCTGCCTGCATCCTCGCCACTGCCAGCTCTCGGCTCTGCTCCGCAGCTCCCGGGTGCAGGGCAGCCAGACAGAGGCTTGGTTCAAAGCCGCGTGTGCCTGCTACTGCGTGGCGTCCTTGCGTGGGACCGTTTACCTGTGCTTAGCCAGAGCGGAGATGCCGTCTGCGTGCACACGGTGGCTTCCGACTGGCAGCGTGGATTTTCAGCCGAGCCGGAGCCTGGGAACCATACTGTCTCCGGCGGAGCACAGCCGGCTTCTGTTGCCGAGCGCACCGTGTGGGGCTTCTCCCGCCGCGTGGTTGTACCTGCAGGAATAAAGGTTAGGATAGAGGACGGGATGCTAGCCTGGTCTGTCCGGCTGGGGCCTGTGCAGGTGACTTATCTGCACTGTGGCTCCCGGGCTCGGGTTTAAGGCTGGGCACAGGGGCTGGCACGGATCTCCAGACCTCAGTTAGAACACGGTTTAAAGGAGAAATCACTCGCTGACCTAAATCCAGCCCGGTCCTCCCTGGCTGTGGGACAGCTGCCGACTAGCAGTGACACACCAGTGACCAAGTGGAGAGTGGCAGTCTAGTTTGGGTGATCCGATGGCTTCTCCTTGTCCGAGCTGGCTACGCACACAGTGGCCGGGCTCGGTCTGCCTGCCATGCAGTTCTTGCAGCTCTGGCTGCAGTCGGGGGCCAGCAAGCTGTGTGGCACGGGCTCCTTTCTGCGCGGTGTTATGCAACTAGGCTGGGTCACAGTGACAACAAAGGAGGAGCCAGAAAGCATCACTCTGTCTCTGCGATGCTGGCGGAGCCTAGCCCTTCTTCGCAGCGGTGCCCTCCCGTGTGCGTGCGTGCACGCGTGTGCATGTGTGCTAATTCAGCTCGTCCAAGAGCCTAACAGCTACCTTCATGGATGTGGTTTTCAATGACGTGGGGGGAGAAAAGGCAGCCTGTGGAGATGGCGACAGAGGCGGCAGCACGTTCAGGTTATTGCCAATTTGAAATACGTGGTTTGCGGAGCCGAGCCCTCGGGGATGAGCCGGGTAACCGAGGAAGAGATCGTTAGATAAAGAAATAAAACTGACAGGCGTGATGGAGGCTCTGCGGAGGGACTGTCAGAGTATCGGCTCACGGATGGCAATTTCGCCCGGCGGAGGCTGAATAATTCATAGATTGAAATTACCCTGCTTTCACCTTTGCATTTAAACCGGCATGATCTGAATCTCTAATGCACGTTCGAGAGAAAGGAAAATGCCGGTTTGAATCTGAAGAGCTTTCAGAACCAGATGCTCACCCCTGCATCTCTCCGTGCCGTTCACGATTATCCCGGGAGAGCTGCACTTCAGCGCCAGGCGCCATCCCAGGGAGATTACAATGGCAACGAGAGGGGACCATCAGGCGACTGATTTAGCTGACCTGCTAAGACCGACTGTGTGGTTCTAACACGCACTGCATGTCGCCACGCTGGCCTCATGGGTGACCTCGCGCCGGGACGGAGTGGGGGATGGTGTGCGCATTACCTGCCCTCTGCAAGCCTGGCCGGGACGCGCTCCCAGGCCGCCACGGGTCTTCCGTTTGGTTGGCATGTTTGCACCCATGCCTCGCAGGGCTTCCATCCCAAACGCCGGTTTTGGGGAATGGTGAGCTGTCGTGCATGGGGTTTATTCTTTCACCGCGCGGGGCACTGACTTGCTAATGTCCACGCGCTTGTTATTGGGATGCATACATGCACGTGTTTACCAGAAGGAAGGATGCCGTTCCAGGAGGGCAGTGTTAAAACGCAGCCAAAGGTGCAGCATGTCTGTTTGTTTCTCCTTTGAAGCCCTTGTCTGCTTTCGGTTAGAAATCCTTCAGGGAACCGTCATCCCAGTGCGACGTGTTTGAAAGCTCTCCGATCGGACAGACGCTGGGGAGCCACGGGCAGCCATCACCCGGCAGCGCCTACTAGGAGCGTGTGTGCTCGCTGCAGCCGTCACATGGCGTCCGGGTGTGATGCCCGCAGTCGAGCGGAAGTCTGTGCTAAAGACCAGTTTCTCTCTGTCCAGCTGCCCAGCCCGTCTGCGCAGGGTCGTGCCAGCTGAAAAGGTGGCAAGGATTGTGAACAGCCTGTGAGCACTGGATAGGCACAAGGGCGTCTGGATTTCACTTTCAGTGGTATGAAGGTGGCGTATGGGTTCCTGCCAGTCCAGAGAGATTTTTCAAGGCTGGTGATGAAGGTGGGAGCAGGGAGCCGACAGCCCTCTGGGAGGAAGGTCTGTTTCACACATACCTGACCTTCTGGGTTTCTCCCTCGAGATCTAGTCTGATAAGGATCCTGACTGCGTATCGAGGACCCCTTCCTCTACCTGTGTCCCACAAGCACCTCGGGCAGGAGGTAAATTGTGTTCCCACCGGTTGTGTCCTGGAATGTGTCCGACCCCGCCTCCTCCCAGCACGTGTGTGTGTCTCGTGTTCTTCCCTGTCTACTTTGCTATTCTGACTGCCTTTGGCATAACTTACAACTTTACCCCCCTGTGTTTTCCCAAATATGAATAAAAAGGTGGTATTTGAAACAGTGCTTTACAAATTATTTTTGTTCCCTTTATCTAACTAAATGCTTTCAAGGTTTTAACGCTTTTCAAAGAATAGGAGGGAGCAGTCTTACATAGTGAATACCTGTTTTAAAATAGTAAGCAATTCACTAGGTATCAATTACTCTCCCATACTGCTTTCTTTAGCTAGCTCTCCTCTCTAATCCTCCAATTTTCTTTGAAAAAAGAAGCTTCACTTAGTGACAAATAGCTTTTCAAAAGCCCACATGGCCAATGTGCCGAAGTAGTTCTTCTTTACTAAAACACAGTCTTTATTGAGACTGTGGACTCTCAACTCCTGGCATTGTAAAGCTCTTGGGTAGTCAACGTTTTCACTGGGTGATTTCTGATCGAGAAGACTGCTTCATGGGTCTGATATTTAAACAGTGCAGGCACCCTGACTTCTGTCACTTTGGGTGGGCTCGTTAGAAATAAATAATATTTACTTGCTAAAAATACTGAATTTGAAGCTTACCATTTTATGATTCAAGTACTTATACTGTATAGTCCTGGAAAAGTGAAGAGTTTGTTCCATTGTTTTAGGATGCACATGTCTTTTATATAAAAGAGGACTGAGAATTGACTATTGTTGGCTAATGCTCGAGGAGACTGAAATTCACTTGTTATGAAGACGAGAACCATCATACGGGGCTAACTTAAACACCGTGAACTCCACTGTTTCTCCGAGATAAAATTTACTCTTCAAACTTTGACGAGATCGAATGCAAATGAACATAATATTTTAAAATAAGTTCACTGGATACTTTGGAATCCATTACTGACAATTTTCTCACCACTTAGGAATAGATCTTGTTGACACTGCTCTAGGTAAGTGTAAGAAAGGCGAGAAACACTGTGAGGGTACTTTTACAACCGCAGGTGATTTGAAAATAAAGAAGCAGTTGTGAAAGCGCACCTGCAGCGTCCAGTCTCAGAGAGACATGGCTACCACTACCTTGCAGCTGGTTTTTCTAGTGGGCACGAGAAAAATGGGTAGAAACGTTTTCCCCTCCCTTCTTACTCTCCCCCAGCCACCCCGGAGCATCCGCTACAGTGGCGAGGCATGATTTAAAAGCCAAACACTCAGAAGCCCACTCCAAACCCACAAGAATGCAGATTTTATCACTTAATAATCACGGTCATTTCGGGACATGGGTGTATTTCAGATTTCATCTCATTACGACAGTCCAGCTTGAAGCAAAAAGCAAGACGGGGTGACATTGAAAGTCTTCTCGGGCAATATGTTAATGTCTACCGCGCATTTGCCACCATGGCGGATGCGTGGGTGGTGAGTAGGCGCATTTCACATGTCACCAGATAAGCCTACAGTCACCGGCTCGGCTGGACTTCCCTACCATGTTTTACAGAAACGATGGCTCGTATGCTTTCCCCGACGTCTGGAGGAGGTAGCTATGAAACATGCCCCTACCGAGAGCCCCTCTCTGGGCCAGATTCGTAGACTGCCAAAAACGAGAAGCAGGCGAGACAGAAGAGACAGACAGATAAGGAAAGCACTCACTCTTCAGCGGGCCTTGTTATTACTTTTCTTAAAGACCTGATAGAAAAAGACCAATAGTCTTGCATCTATAGGCTGCCTTTCTAAAGAACCTCTTCTCTCTAGTAGGAGCTTTTCCATTTTATTAGGGAACATTTGGAACATTAGAGATGATCCACGTTGTGAGCACCCGTCTCCCGACAGGTGACTGACTGCTGCCTGCCCTGGCTCTCTCACACGCCTGTCTCGCTCCCCACCCCCTGTTTGCCTGCAGCCCCGCTAGTTCTTTGGATGCATTTCAAAGGAAGTTAGAGCCATAGCACACTCCACCCCTCGGGATATGCCTGCTCAGTCAGAACTCAACATGTGTTTACAGCACTCTCCTTTCAGTTCATTTCTGGCTTTTCCAACAACCCCATATGATAACCTTCATTTCTTCAAGGGGTTGCAGTATTAATTTTATATATTGATATAAATTATGCATATCAATATACACAGACTGTACATAACTTATAATTATGAGCTATGTATACTGCATTTATAACTGATGTACATACATGTACATTACATGCATATGTACATATAGAACATACTACATCCACGTAATGGAGTTACCATGTGCCTGGTGCCTACGTGTCAGTATTTCTCAGTGTTGCTAGAATCGTCACCGTCACTGTCAGCCTAGAAGGGAGCAGAGGGACAGTAGGTGAAGCCCAAAAAGTTTCCTTGAGCCAAGCGCTGAGGATGACCGTGGGCTGATGCAGATTCTCCTCATCTAGAAAGTGCTCCTGGTGGCACCAACAGGTGGCGTCACGGTCATGTCACTGGACTCCCATGGAATCAGCTGTGGTTTGAGTCCTGGACCCAGTGGCTTAAAACTCAGGCCAGGAGCATGCGAGAGTGTGCCCAAACCCCAGTAGGAGAACGGAGGAGAAGGGATTGTGAGATGTCTTTCCATCTCTCTGTCTCTCCTGCAAGCACACACATCCTAGAACAAAATATCTCTTTAAAAAAATTAAAAAGGGCTCCCGGAACCCATGGAGAAAGCGCTTGAGATAACAAAGCTGGCAGGGCAAGAGGAGGAGGGTCGCCAGGAATTGCCAAGAAGCCGCATTGGTCCATTTTAATAACGCAGCAACACACTGGCTGGAACGATTGCTTGTAATTACGCCATGAACACCGTGAGGACTGCAGGGAAGAGCGAGCAGGGGTTGCATTTCGAGTCTGTAGCCTGCCTACTGAGGCTTGTCCACTGTGATCTCAAGTAGGCCTGGGGTGGCAGCTGCCCAGCGCTCAGCGAAGGCCTCTCTGGGATTTAACGGACCCGGCGTTCCACGACCCGCTCCGCACTGCCTTTCTGCCTCCTCACCCGTGGAAGGGGCCCACGTCCTAGGACAGCTGGCCCTGGGTCAGCCGCCATGCACAGACCGGCAGGCTGCCCTCTCTTCCCGGGTCCAGATGTGCTTCTCATGAAGTTCTGCTTTGTTTGTTTGTTTGTTTTTGCCGTTTTTAAGTCTAAAAATACCCCCAGCTTTTAACTCATGTGGAGCCCAGTGAAAAACCAAGTGCTTCTATCTGGGTGCTCCAGGTTTTCTGCAGGGGTCCCGGGGAAAAGATCTTTCAGAATTCAGTATTATAAAATCAGCTGTGAAATGCATACCAGTATAGCTAAGTTTAAATTTAACAGTGGGGGTGCAGAGAGTCATCTTCTCTAGGCAGGCCCAAGAGCAACACCATGGAAGATGGACTCCCTTTTGTGTTTAACACACTGTAAGGAACTATGCTCAGAAATCACCCCTCCTGGGGGATGGCCATGCCACAATCTCTTCTCCATCCTCCTCTTGGAATTTTGAGCACACATGCACACCTAGCTGGTGTGATTTTCCAGCTGCTGGTTTGAGACTCGAACATGATGTGAGGCCCAGCCATCTCAACCTCCAGGCCACCTGCTAGCCTGGAAGAGCAACTCTCTCCTGTCATCTCCTAACCCTTTTCAGCCCAGGGAGCAGCAGATGGCTGCAGTATAGCCAAGAAATGGCGTCCTTCAGACCAGCAAGCACGGTCACTGCCCATACACAGGGCCCTGCTCTGCCCTCTGCCTGCCCTGCACTAGCCCTCCTCCCAGAGCGAGAAGTGAGAGGCTCAGGCTCACCCCACCCCTCTGGATTGTGCTCAGGGTGTCTGGGCCATGGAGTCTGGGTCCCTGCCTGCCCAAGCCCACCTGGGCATCCCCTGAGACCACCCTCCAAAGGATGAGCTCTGCTGCCAGCTGCCTGCACGCCCAGGCCAGACGGGCTGCATGTCCACCATGTGGAAGGGGGGACAGGGCTCTCCTGCTCCCCAAATCTGGGAGTGAGCAGCTGGCAGTCAGCTGAGAGCCCAGGGTTACCACTGCCCCACTCTACTGCACACACCAAGCAGGGAGCACCCTAAATTCAATTCAGGTACGAGGCAGGTGCACTTGTCAAGGTAAGAGGGCAGAATTCATTTTATTTCATAGTATGCTGTCTTGATCTGTTTTAAGCCTCCTGGTTTGGGACTTGAATCGCGGTCGACTATGTGGGAGTCCAGTGATGTAACCATTACGCCATCTGCTGGTCCCAACCCTGATAAATATTTAAGTTTATATCTGACACCTCTGGTGTTTTGTGTTTTTCTTTCCACATTGTTACTTTATTCTCTTTTCTTTTTAAAAGAGCATTACTTATTATTATCACACACACACACACACACACAGAGAGAGAGAGAGAAACAAGTCTCCAGAAGATCTGGGACAAAAACCGCAGTCTGCCATGTGACAGTGCAGTCTCTAACCACCATGCCACCTGCTGGCCACTCTTTCTTCCCTTCTCGAGTTAGTTCTCGTTCTCGCACCGGTCGCTCCTTCATGTAAGTGAGGTGAGGACTCTAGACAACGGACTGTAGCATCCCCCGGCCCCCTGCCCACCCACGCCAGCACTGCGTTACGCCACACAGCATCTTACGATGTGCAAATACACGAGGAAACTGAGAAAACTGGGGAAATGCACAGAGGCGTGAAAAGGAAAATAAACCTCAGTCGTAACCCCACTGCTGGGGCAAGCACTGTCACACAGTCATGCGTGTGTAAATAAATTCTGAGCTTAGTCTTCAATTACATACCCAGCTTTGTGACCTGCTGCGTGTGTGTGTGTGTGTGTGTGTGGGGGGGGTATTTCTTTGTTTTTAGATACGGTTTTGCTGTGTCTCCATCTGCCTGCCCCAGTCTCCATGCAGTTGGGACTGCAGGCATGCACTGCCCGCTGTGCCCGGCTTTGCTGGTTGGTGTTCGTAGGACGGACTGCAGTCGCCGGGCGGGTAGCACATCGGACACGTGCCACGGGGGCGGGCTACCATATACTTTTCTTTTCTTTTTTGCTATGAGGCATGTGCTCTCACTGGAGAGAGACAGAGAGAGTGAGAGAGAAAGTGAGAAGCATCCCCTGGGGGATGGCCTTGCCGAAATCCCTTCTCTATTCTCCTCTTGGGATCTTGGACACACATGCACGGGAGCCCTGGCGTGATTTCGAGTTGTCGGGTCCAGGACTCGAACTGCAGAGTGTACTATGTGGGGTCCAGTTACCTTAGCATTTGCACCACCTGCTGGCCCCACCTACTTTTTAATAAATGAAAAAATTAAAAAATCTGCAGGCAGATGGCATAATGGTTACATTGTTAGACTCCCACATGGTCGACCGTGGTTTCACCAGGTCGGCACCTGGTGGGGGACCTGGAGCTGGCAGGACCTCGGTGGATGGTGTGGGGGAACTGGGGCCCGGCAGTCTGCCTGCCCCTGGGCTGCTTTCCACCCACGGGGTTGTGATGTCACCAACCGAGGCACTGCCCTGACGGGAGGAA
>NW_006159611.1:1655657-1694442 GCF_000334495.1 Tupaia belangeri chinensis | reverse complement strand
CAGTGATGTAACCATTACGCCATCTGCTGGTCCCAACCCTGATAAATATTTAAGTTTATATCTGACACCTCTGGTGTTTTGTGTTTTTCTTTCCACATTGTTACTTTATTCTCTTTTCTTTTTAAAAGAGCATTACTTATTATTATCACACACACACACACACACACAGAGAGAGAGAGAGAAACAAGTCTCCAGAAGATCTGGGACAAAAACCGCAGTCTGCCATGTGACAGTGCAGTCTCTAACCACCATGCCACCTGCTGGCCACTCTTTCTTCCCTTCTCGAGTTAGTTCTCGTTCTCGCACCGGTCGCTCCTTCATGTAAGTGAGGTGAGGACTCTAGACAACGGACTGTAGCATCCCCCGGCCCCCTGCCCACCCACGCCAGCACTGCGTTACGCCACACAGCATCTTACGATGTGCAAATACACGAGGAAACTGAGAAAACTGGGGAAATGCACAGAGGCGTGAAAAGGAAAATAAACCTCAGTCGTAACCCCACTGCTGGGGCAAGCACTGTCACACAGTCATGCGTGTGTAAATAAATTCTGAGCTTAGTCTTCAATTACATACCCAGCTTTGTGACCTGCTGCGTGTGTGTGTGTGTGTGTGGGGGGGTATTTCTTTGTTTTTAGATACGGTTTTGCTGTGTCTCCATCTGCCTGCCCCAGTCTCCATGCAGTTGGGACTGCAGGCATGCACTGCCCGCTGTGCCCGGCTTTGCTGGTTGGTGTTCGTAGGACGGACTGCAGTCTGTGCGGGGCTCCCGTGTCACCCCAGCCTGGCGGGTAGCACATCAGACACGTGCCACTGTGGCTGGCTACCATATACTTTTCTTTTCTTTTTTGCTATGAGGCATGTGCTCTCACTGGAGAGAGACAGAGAGAGTGAGAGAGAAAGTGAGAAGCATCCCCTGGGGGATGGCCTTGCCGAAATCCCTTCTCTATTCTCCTCTTGGGATCTTGGACACACATGCACGGGAGCCCTGGCGTGATTTCGAGTTGTCGGGTCCAGGACTCGAACTGCAGAGTGTACTATGTGGGGTCCAGTTACCTTAGCATTTGCACCACCTGCTGGCCCCACCTACTTTTTAATAAATGAAAAAATTAAAAAATCTGCAGGCAGATGGCATAATGGTTACATTGTTAGACTCCCACATGGTCGACCGTGGTTTCACCAGGTCGGCACCTGGTGGGGGACCTGGAGCTGGCAGGACCTCGGTGGATGGTGTGGGGGAACTGGGGCCCGGCAGTCTGCCTGCCCCTGGGCTGCTTTCCACCCACGGGGTTGTGATGTCACCAACCGAGGCACTGCCATGACGGGAGGAAGGGTCCTCAAGGAGGTCATGGAAAATCCATATCATGAGAGACTGCATGGATTTAAACGACTGCACGTCAACATGAACTCATACCTGAATTCCACGTGTCCCCCAACTTTTCTAAGCAGCCCCGTGTGCACGCAAGCCTAGACAGGGAAACTGGAAACTATCTTTCCTAAATTGCAAAACCACTTAATACCTGAGGACTCCTGTAATCCCAAGGGACGGAGGAGGAAAGGCAGAGCAAAACGTGGTTCTGGGTCCCAGCAGCCCTGGCGGGCGTGATCGGCCAGGCTGAACTTGTTCAGAAAGAAGACGGAGGAGGCACGCCTCAGGAGGAATCCATGCCGGCTCCTACAGAGCACTCCCGTGTGGACAGCCTCGTCTCCCTGACAGTTGGCTTAGAATAAATTCCTGGAAACCAGCTAAACAACAGGTTAGTGCCTCAAGGCTTTTTATAGAAGTTGTGTCTTCTTTGTAAGTTTTTGTTATTTTTCTAGTCCACTGATTTTTCTATTTATCCCTGACAACAGGTTATTAGGGAAGGAAGGAAAAGCAAAATTAGCCAAGCTAATTGATCATTAAGTATAATCGACCATTAAGTATAAATTTCCATTTATAATCTACCCTCTCCCAGAAGCCTTTAATTACTGGATTGCTTTATTGATAAACCCAGGAGATAGTTAATCATGGAGTATTTAAACAAACAATGTAAATTTCCACATGAGAAAGTGACATACACTGTATCACTTGTGTAGACTGTCAAGAAATGATCTAAAAGACTAGAAACAGATAGACTCTAGAGTAAATATAAGTAAACCCGGCCAGGCCTCTTAAGACCTGCTTAACATCTCTTAGCAGCTTCTCAACAGCTTTAGAGCAAAACCAATTTCTCGGTGACCTTTCCAGGTGAATCACCTTGGGCACGTTACTGGACTTTTCTGAGGTTCAATTTTGTCTTCTGTACGCGGCAGGGAAGAGTAGAACTCACTTTCTGGGGTGCTACTTAGGTGCCCCAAATCCCAACACAATTGAGAAATGGATGGGAGGGACTGTGGCAGGACCACACCCTCCTGGGAGGTGCTGCCTCCCTCTCTCGCTGTCTCTCTCTGGTGTGTGCTCACCTCTCTGACAATTAAACACCACAAAACAAAAAAATTAAGAGAATTAGAAGAATTAACCCACGTACCATGTCAGAAAAGAGCCTGGTGCCCTGGGAATGCCCATAAGTACCATCTGCAGGAGCACACACGACACCCAACAGGTGCCTCCTGCCTGCCCCCCAGGGTCATGCCCCCGTCCCTGCATGGCAGGCCCAGCTCTAACACTGCAGTCTCCTCTGCCTACCTCAGTACATGCCGCTTTTCAGCTCAGAATGACCTTCCCTTCTTTTCCTGGAGAATCCCCCCATCATCCTCCAAATTTTGCTCCTGTGTTAGCCTCCTCCTGGGAAAACCCTAACGTCTGAGTTGGGCACCCCTCTCCTGCTCTTACGGGACTCAGTGGAGTATGTTAATTGCCTACCCGCCCCCACTCAGGTGAGCTCCCGAGGTCAGGAGCATGCTTTATGTGTGGTCCTATCTCCGGGGCCCAGCCCAGGCCGGCCTGGTCAGGTACCAGAGATCGTCGACAGGCCACTGGCATCAGACCCAGGAGAACTGGAGAAGTCAGCCGCAGAGTGCTGGAAGCATTTCTACACACATCTGTTAGCTGTGCATGGAACAGACAAGCAGGAATCACTCCCACCTTTTGGGACAAGTCCATTACTTTTTGTAAGAGGGAAAGGGACATGTCCTCCACCAGGCCTTGCGCCACAATCCTCCCTCGGCCCCCCGGCCAGGCAGGATCGCGGGCACGCATGAACACCAAGCAGACCCAGGAACTCCCAGGAACCGACCCCGACCTTCCCTGTGGTTTCCAGCACCGCGGAGCCCAGCACACCACAGCTGGGCCAAAGCCCATCTTCCCAGATGTGGAAATTAGGGTGCTGGGAGGAGCAAGGCTGCAGGGGCGGAGCTGCAGCTGGAGCCCTGCCCTTGACTGTTCCTGCGATGAGGAGCTTTTCTGCCATACACAACTCTGGCTTTGAAAACCGATCATCCGAAGACAGACACTGTGGGCTTTGACAGAGGCACGGTCTCCCCAACTGGGAGTCAGAGCTGGAGACACAAATCCTAGGGACGGACGAGCTCGTGGGAAACAGGGAATGGGCTAGTGCGGGAAGGGAAGGGGACAAAGAGGGCCAGGACTGGGGAGAGGTGATCTGGGAAAGAGAAGGGGTGATCAGCTATCTCAGAACTCAGGCCTCAAATTCTGAGGGTGAGCGACTCAGGGAGGAGGGGAGTGAGAGCACTTTGATACCAAATTCAAAAACAGCAGGTCCTCATTTTCTTTTTAATTAAAAAAAATTTTTTAGAGATTTATGCTATAGGGTGTGAGTGCTCAACAGAGAAACAGAAAGTGAGAAATCAATCACCCCCCACAGGGCATGGTCATGCCACAATCCCTTCTCCTCCATTCTCCTTTCAGGATTTTAGGTACACACACAGAAATGCCCAGAGTGAGTTTTAAGCTACTGGGTCCAGGATTCAAACCGTGGTCAACCACGTGGGAGTCCAGTGCCCTAATCACTATGTCACTTGCTGGCCCCTGTGTTGGGGGGGGGTCCTCATTTTAATTCTGTACTAGGAACATTAACTGTCTTGGAAGAGCAATTAGAGTGTGTGTGTGTGTGTGTGTGTGTGTGTGTGTATTACATTTGTTTATTTTCTTTCATGAGAGGGAGAATGAGGGAGAGAAACACACCCCTAGCGGGGGCTCAGCACCCAAAGATCACCTCCCCCAGCGCTCCAGCCAGTCAGAATCTTGCATGCATGTCGGCTGATGTGTTCCAGGTGAGCTTCCATCTCGACATGCAGTTGGCCACGGGGCTTCCAGCACTGCAGAGCAGCGAGCTGCTGCCTGAGTCACCAGGTTGGGCCCAGCAGACTCATCTTAAATGCTCCTGAATTCTAGTTTCAAAAATTTGCGATGGTGGGGAACCAGCAGTTTGCGTAATGGCTATGTTGCTGGATTCCCACGTAGTTGACTACGGTTCGCGTCCCAGACCCGGTGGCTTAAAACTCACGCCGGGCGCGTGTGCGTGCGTGCCCAAGATCCTGAGAGGAGAATGGAGAAGAAGGGATTGCGGCGTGACCATTCCCCCTGGGGGGTGATTTCTTGCTTTCTGTCTCTATGTCTCTCTCTGTCTGCCTGGTGAGCGCACGTGCCCTATAGCAAAAACCTCTCAAAAAAAAAAAAAAATTTGCAACGGTGGAAAGGCAAGCTTTTGCGTAAGGTCAGCCCGCAGGAGGACGCAGCCAGGTAACAGGCGAGAAGCGTGGAAGGGGGGACAGGGCAGGCTCCCACAGCTTTGCCGCGATGAGCTGTGTGACCTTGAGGAGCTGTTTATTCATTCTCTCTGAGCCTTGCTTTTTAATTTTTGAAATGTAGCTAATAGCAACTGTCTTAAAATGCTGCCAGGATAAACAACGGCACAGTCTTGCAGCCTGAACACCGGCTCCTGAGCACTGGGTCGGCGGGGAACGTGGGGAATGTCAGGGTGCGTTTTTGCACAGACTCTTCCAACAATCCAGTAGGTGCTCAGTGAGAAAGAGGATGGAATGAACACACACAGAGCCTGGTGCTCAGCGGGACAGGACCTTGCAGCCATCAAAACCCTGCGGAGGCAGTGGATGCCAACAGGTTTTCCTGACCGGACCTGGTAGTGCAGTAGCGTGTGCGAAATGCATGCGAAAGAGATCATTTGTTTGGTTATTGTGCAACCCACCTCGGTTCTCGTTCCTGTCATTTCAAAGACTGGAATGGAAGACAGTGTCTTAGATCATCCGTACACACGGGGAAGGCAGGGACTTCGGCCCAGTCCTTCTCGTACTTTGGCCAGCAAGTCCAGGCTGGCCACAGTCACTGGAGGGTTGTGAAGTTCCTGCCACTGGGACGCCAGAATTGCACCACATCTGCAGACTCCGTAAGTCCACAATGCTGCATTGTCTTCCCTCCCCTGGGGCGTGAAGGGTTGCCTGGAAAGGTCAGCTGCTGCTCTCACTGAACTTGTGGCAGCCAAGCCGGCAGAGCAGCGTGAAGCAGAAATAGAGCCAGGCTCTCAACACGCTCTCCAGGTGATTTACAAGTGCGTCTACTTAAAAGCCAGGCCTAACACAGTCTCGTAGGATACTATGTATAGGGAGTTCGTGTGGTTCTGCTCCGCAGTGCGCACCTGAGCGGACCTGTCGGCCTCACCCAAGTGCATTTCTGTCAGTCAGATGGCTCTTGATTTCCTGCTCTCCACTTAGACCTCGTGTTTCAAGTGCTTTTCTTGACATACCCGAAACCAGTTCAGAGTAAGAACAGTATTACACCTAGAACCTCTGAACGCAGAGCCGTTGGAAGTGTTCCAAGGGAGTAGATGGAGCAGGAGAGGGCTGAAGGCTGGGGCCGACTACCTTTCATCTTTCAGTGTTTCCTAGTGGGTCGGCAGGGAGGGAATGCATAACTTTGAAATAATGAATTCAACCATTATAGACCTGATGAGATAAATCGGTCTTTAGGCTTCAGGCAACTGAATATATCCATTAATAAATCTTTCTTTATTCTCTTGGAGAGATTTTTGCTACAGGGCGTGTGCTCGTCAGAGAGACTGAGAGACGCAAAGTGAGAAATCACCCCTCCTCCGCGGGAAGATGGCCATGCCACAGTCTCGTCTCCTCCATTCTCCTCTCGGGATTTTGAGCACACACGCGCATGCACACGCACCTGGTGTGAGTTTCAAGTCGCGGGTCCAGGACTCAAACTGTGGTCAGCCATGTGGAAGTCCAGCACCTCAACCACCATACCACCTGCTGGCCCCAAAGAGCGATATAAGTTTTTAAAGCAATGGACACTTTAAAAAGACTGTGGCAGAGCCAGGTGGACCACACTTCTGGGAGGAAGCTGGGCTGCCTCCAGTCAGGTCCTGCCAGCAGAGCACTTCCCCGACCTGCATGAAAGCCATGCCCAGGAGCTAGCACATCACACCCAGAGCTCACAAAGCCCTAGTGGAGATGTCTTCACCCCCAAGTTGCACGTTAGCAATAGCAATAATGTTCTTTTTAAGAAAGAATTATTTATCATTATTATTATCTTTTTAAAATTTGCTACAGGACATGCATGCTGACTGGGGGAGAGGGAGGAAGAGAGAGAGGAAAAGAGAGAGAGAGAAAGTGAGTAAAGCAAGGCACTAGGTTCAGGACTTTGAACCACAGTTGGCCATGTGGGAGTCCAGGGCCTTAACCACCATGCCATCTGCTGTCCCCAACAATAAAATTTCTTACTAATATTTAATGAGTGTGCATAAAGGAGAAAAACCCAAGGAGGATTTCCTCCTAAGTGTACAGGGAGAAATTGGTTGGACTTCAGATAGACCTGTGCAATTTAGTTCGGGTTACGTAACCACATCTCAGATGCCCAACGCAGACACAGCACACACCCCGGGTGCTCTGGGAGGCCCCGGGACTTGAACCAGGACCTTTCGCATGTGGGTGCGTGTGTTACCACTGCACCACTGCCTTGGCCCACGTTCTTATTTCTGTCGTGTGTTATAGTCTGAGTTAGTGAGCCTGGGTTCCTTCACGAAGGGCTTACTACCTGCCAGGCATCCGGCCAGGCACTGGGACCTGTCAGTTGGTAAGATTCCCACGTCCCTGCCCTCGCTCTGTCTGGTAGAGCTAACCCTGGCACTGCCAAGACCTACGTAAATCTGAGAACCTTGGGAGCTTGTCCATAGGCAGGGGACCAGTGAAACAGTTCTGCAGGACACTGTGAAGACTCCCTGGGCAATGATGGAAGCTAAGCCTGACACATGTGCCTTGGTTGGGACACAGCCGTCTTTTCTAGAAAAACCTAGAGTGGTCAACCCTTTGAGAGCTTCTGATAGTCCGTGTTTTTAAATTCGTTTATCTATTACAGAAAAAGCTCACCTGTGCTTAACATAATGATGCCCCTGTTGACCTGGTGTGTTTTTCTAGGAGATGAGATGAGTTTGTCCCATTCTGTTCCCATTCTCCTGTCTGCTTTCTTTCAGACTGAAGGGAAACATCTGTCAGAAGCTGGATTTAAAATTCAGGTGAGACTGTGGTTAGAGACCACAGGGAGAAAAGGAAGCTAATTCCCTGTCGCATGTGGGTTTCTGCTTTGTGTGACTGTGGACAAAGGGGTGCGATTCGGTCGGGAAGGAACCATCGAACCCAGCGATCCAGGAGACAGGAGGGTGGAAGGAGAGATCGTGCAGTCGGCCTCTCGCTGACCATCTATGTGTGACTCTGGGCAAGCTGCTTGAACCCTGCAAACCGCCGGGCCGTGAGCTGTGACGACTGCTACCTCCAGCCCTGGGTGCTGCAAGAATGAAAACTAGATCATTTACACGAAGCGCTGCAGGCCTGTATGAGGAGGGCCTTTGCAGACATAGAAATGCCCAGAGATGGCCTGTGTGTGACAGTGACAGTCCACGGATGGCAGTACTGGTGGCTTTCTCCACCCTGATGTGTGTTCACATGGTTAATAATGGATAGGGTCGCCCAGGCTCGGTCGGACTGCAGTGACAAGCAACTCCTGAATCCACGGGACTTTCCAAGAAACACAGAAGGGCTCATCATCGCCTTCTCATTTCCAGAGGGCTCTTGCACGTGCCAGAGGGAGGGAGAAAGCGCTCCCAGCAGGGCGTGGTCACGCCACAGTTTCTCCATGTCCTCGGGATTTGGGGTATGCACATACACACACATACGCAGAGTGTTTGTTAAGCCACTGGGACCAGGATTCGAACCACTAGGCTATAGAGTCAGCCCAGCTCAGTAATTACTTTTACTGAAGCAAAGACACAGCTGGCCCACACAGTCCTTAGGGAAGCTGTCTGTCCTCATGGCTGCTTCTGCAAAGCTCCTCCTTCGCAAAGCAGGCTTCCGCAGTGGTGAGGCAGGACAGACGGCACCAGTCGAGGACTGGCAATGAGACGCTTTCACTCAGAGGTGAAGTGCCATTTCCACTCATGTTTCATTGGCCAAAACGAGATAGGCAGCCAGGCCCAACTCAGAGAACTAAAAAACAGAATCCCTTTCATTTCCAAAAAGAGAACTGGAAAAATTGGAAAGTGGCCGAAGGCCCCCTGGTCTATCCGAGGGGTGATCTCTCACCGAGAGGAAGTTCACCAACCCCATGAAAACTTCAGTGGCTACTCCTGTGACTGCTGGAAGTGAGACTCTGTTTTAAAATAACAAGACGGTTCCTCTGCATAATGATTACAATTAGCACGCTTCCTAGAGCCTGGTTTTCATCTCCTCGGCACTTCTGTGACTCAGAGAAGTGGTGATGGATCGCACCAAGCACACGGTAAGGGCTTACACGTCACCTGTGGGTTCACGCCATCGTAAAGATGCCCTATCTGGAAAGGCAATGGACTGATGAGCTGTGCGTCTGTCCAGCCACAAGGCACGGAGACGGCCTGAGAGACCGTCACACTTACTGCCAGCAGTCCCGAGAAACGCTGGCCCCGGGAGAGCTGTTCGCGTGTGCCGGCAGATCCCAAGGGTGACTGCCGCTTTTAGCTGTGGTCTGCTCACGTGCACAGAATGTGAGGGGCAAAGCCATGTCAGACACAGCTAAGGCAGAGCTCCTGACCGCAGGTCCCTTCACAGAGCACCTGCCCACGGAGACTGAGTACAAACCACCAGGCATCCTGCTGAGCTCGGCGTGGAGGTCACTCCCTCTGTGAAGTCATCACTAGCCTGCACTCGGAATTCAGAGGTTCTAAAGCTTCTCTACCGGCCTGTGCTAGATAGCGTTATACTCATAGCACACCTGTGTCCTTTTCTGGACGTCGACCTCCCCGAAGACGCAGATCTGACATAATTTAGACATAATTCCTACCCCAGCACCTGACTGAGAGACTTCTTAGACAAAAGGAGGACAAAGTATGTCTTTGCTGAACGAGACTGCCCCGCACTCACTCACAAGGCCCAGCCAGTGCTACCTGCCTCACCTCGCCGCTGCTCTTAAAACCACCCACCGACCTCCATCTGCCGAGAAGGAGACGGGGACCGCCTCGGCCTGTGGTCTCAGTCTAGTGCGTACACCGTGCCAAAAGAGAGAATTGGATTCCGCTTTGGAGCCGAGGCCTCAGGTCCAATTTAATTTGATCCCCAAATGACCAAGCTGATTAATTGTCAGGTCTGGCCTTTCTTCGCAGTAAACCTTAATCCCTCGTAATTTGCCATGAAATGAGTGGGAGTTGGCTGTTTCAGGCATGAAAGGCGTGGATCTTGTTGAAACCTCCCCAGGCCTTATTCGGGGAGGGGAGGCGGGGACGGGGCTGGCTGCCTGGAGAGCAGCAGGTGCAATGAGGATTAGGGCACATGGCGGGAAGAGCCGCCGTGGCGGGCGGCTGGGGGCACCCAGGTGTGTGTGAGTTGGCAGGGGTACAGAGAGAGCAGGGCTGCACGCCGCTCCAAGTCCCTGGGCTGTGCAGCTGCTTGCCTGGCACTGCTACAGACCCACCTGTGGTGCTGATGGGCACAGCCCACTCCTAGGAGCAAAGAGACATGAAAGGTCTCCTGTGAGCTGAGCCGCGCCCTGCCCTCCCCCCAGAGAGCTGCAGGAAGCGGGTGCCCTCCGCCACTGGAAGCCAGTTCGCGTACTCTGCAGCCTTTCGATGCTTACGACAGGTCTCGCTTCTCGTCTTCCTTTTTCAACTTTCTTTTTATTTATTATTATTATTATTTCGCTATAGTGCATGTGCTCACCAGAGAGACTGAAAGCAAGAAATCAACCCCCAGGGGAAATGGCCACATCGCAATCCCTTCTCCTCCAGTGTCCTCTCAGGATTTTGGACACGTCTGCTCACTCACCCAGCATAAATTTTGGGCTGCCAGGTCCAGGACTGTAACCATAGTCAATGACGTGGAAGTCCTGCAATGCAACCATTATGCCACCTGCTAGTCCCTAAGTTTCTTTATTTCTTTCATGCATGAGAGGGAGAGAGAGGTGCACCCCGTCAGGGTCTCTGACAGCACGCTCCACCCCAAGCCTCAGCCAGCCCCCTGTCCTGGGCACACAGATGCCTGGTGTACTCAGGGAGGTCACCAGACACTAGCTTGGAGCCCTCTCACCTGGGCCGGCCTCGCGGGGCATCGGGCTTTGCCCCGGGGCTACCCTCCAGCCCTCTTATTCACAAGACAGCCCCTGGAGGACTAAAGCAAAGGGATGTATTTTCTTTGCACTCAGGGACCGGTTCCCAAGTACACCTAGAACATGAGGAAACCCCTGCGCTGGAGGGTAAGTCAGCAGGCAGGGAACTCAAGGGAAACCAAACCAAATCAAACACGGGCTGGAGGCCAAGAGGCAGCAATGAATGACGATTCGCCTCCCCTGCAGGGAGCTGTACCAACAAACTCACTCCGACAAGCCTTCTTCATCTGCCTCTGTCCACCGCTAAGCACTCCGAGGTGCTGCCGCTCCCGAGGTTTCGCGGGATGAACAGTCGGGGCGCAGGGCGAGGCCCGCAGAGGCCATGGCCGTGGCCGTGGTCCATGGACCATCTCTTCATTTCTGGGACAGATGGGGCTGCTGACACAAATCCGAGCAGGTGCGGTTCCTCCTTCCCACACACAGGCCGGGAGTTCTCCCCACCCCAAGGCCAACCCCAGGAACATGGGCCTGGGAAGGCGTTCTTGTCAGCTCCTGCTCTGTCCTGGCTTCTCCCATCGCTGTCTCGGAGGACCTATACAGGTCCTGCAGGGGTTCCCGCACAGGACGTCGGCCAGTCCCTCGGTCCTTCCTACGGCGGGTCCCCAGGTCGGGCAGGTGCACGTGAATGCACCTTGCTGCATCCGCCTGGCAGTGCCAGTCACCCTGGAGGAGCCACAGACACATCCTCTGAGGATTCCTTCATGCGCCCCGCCCACGGCGGACGGGCCTCTCCTCCCACCTGGAAGGCAGGCGCAAGTGCGGTCTCTGAAACGCTCCCCGAAGGCCATGAGATGCTGGGGCAGAGAGGAGGAGAGAGTGCTCAGGGGACCTCCTGGCTCCGCTGGTACCCGACTGCCTGTTACAGATGACAACTCCATGGGTCCCAAACCCAGGCGTGCTCACAGGGCTCAGAAAGCACAGATTTCTGGGAGCCTCCCCCACAACATCAATTTAGAAGGCCTGGAGCAGGGACCTAAAACCTTACCTTTCCCTCTGTCTCTCTTTTTCTGTTTTTATTATTGATTTATTATTATTATTATTTTAAAATTCGCTATAGGTCATGTGCGCTCACCAAAGAGCGACAGAGAGAGGGATTGGGTGGAGTGAGAAAGCAAGTCGTCAGGTCTGGGATTTGAACCATGGTTAGCCACGTGGGAGTCCAGTGCCTTAACCACCAGGCTGCCTGCCAACCCCATGTCTCTCTTTCTTTCCATTTTCCAGAGGGTGTATGTGCTTGCCAGGGAGACAGAAAGAGAAAAAGGGGAGAAGGGAGAAAGCACCCCCCCTGCCCCCGTGGGGCTGGCTGTGCTGCAGCCCCATCTCCTCCATTCCCCATCCTGGGAAGGATTTCAGGCACACACAGGAGCACCAGATATGGTTTTCAAGCTGGGGGCTGGCAACGTGAGCTCTGTGAGACGTGGCTTCCTAACCAGTAAGGAACATGTATCGTTACTTTTTAAAAGTTTGTTTCTGTTTTTCTTCCACAAGCGAGAAAGACAGCGGCAGAGTGGGCGCTAAGGTCTCTCTTTTTCACATTTTCTTCACCTCCAGACTATGGGCAGACCTGGCCGGAGCTCCCTGCCGTTGTCACCACAACCCAGGACAGCGCATGGGTTCCAGGACAAACACACGGCCGTGATTCCAAGGGGAGTCCGCGGCAGCCGCTGAGACCACTGCCAACCGGAGCAGACCTACAAGTGGACACTGTCACTTCCGGAAACGCTGAGGGACGCAAGCTTTTTTGTTTTTAAGTCTACGACATTCCAACTGTTGTGATCCTTTGTTCCGGGTCACAAGGCTAAAAGATGTTTGATAATAAAAACAGTGCCCGTTTCCAGTGAAAACAGATGGTGGAGGCAGCCAACTTAAGACATCTTTTCCAAAAAAATAAAATAAAAAACCTTTATTTGTGGAAAGTGTGGACTTTGAATTGAGCGTGGAGGAGCAGACTAGGCCACTCTCTGGGGAAGACCTCCACCTGGATCTGGTGAAGCCGGGGTCCTGGGCGAGGGACTCAGAGCCGGCGTCACTTGTAGACTGTCTCGTTGCTGTGTGAGAGCCAGACGGGGCTCTTTGAAAACAGCCTCTACACGAGCATCGTGTATAACGCTGGGGAAAGTTTAGGGCCCCTAGACATGACCACCTCACGGGTTTACTTTTTCTTCCTCCGAGAACAGGACTTCCACGTTGTTAACCGTGGTTCCAGTCCCGGACCTGGCAGCCCAAAATTTATGCTGGGTGCGTGGGCAGACGTGTCCAAAATCCTGAGAGGAGACTGGAGGAGAAGGGATTGCGACGTGGCCATTTCCCCTGGGGGGTGATTTCTTGCTTTTAGTCTCTCTGGTGAGCACATGCACTATAGCAAAATAATAATAATAAGTAAAAAGAAAGAAAGTTGAAAAAGGAAGAAGAGAAGCGAGACCTGTTGTAAGCATCGGAAGGCTGCAGAGTACGCGAGCTGGCTTCCAGTGGCGGAGGGCACCCGCTTCCTGCAGCTCTCCGGGGGAGGGCAGGGCATGGGTCAGCTCACGGGAGCAATCGGTGAACCCAGTCAAGCAGACCCACGGAGACGCGGTGGGGTCTGGAGCCAGCGTGCTGAGGGGGCTCGGACTAACTCTCCACCAGTCAAACCTCAGACTTGGCTGGGCAGAGCACGAGTGGCCACATGGCCGGGGCAGGGCTGCGTCGGAGGAGATGAGAAAGGCCCAGAAAGCTCTGGACACGGCAGGTCTGGCCGAGACGCTCAGCCCCATGGAGCTGCATTTTCCTTTAAAGCAGGGGCTGGCTCTAGACTACTCCCAGTCACCCACGAGGTCAGGAAAACCTGCTCAACAGTTCCTTCATTCTCTGGATCCCTGACTAGAGTCCCAGAACAGCGTCCTGCAGGGCACACCCAGACCTGGGCTTGGTTACTCCCGGGGGCAGGAAAACAGAGAAGGGGCCAAGGGAAACGAGAGTCCTTCACCTTGTTTTTTGTTTGTTTAAGAATCATTTTATTTCACTTTACTTATCATTATTATTTTAATTTGACCAGAGAGACAGAGGGAGGGAGAGTGAGAAAGCAAGCCGCCAGGTCTGGGACTCAAACCTCAGTCAGCCATGTGGGAATCCGGTGCCTTTAGCCACCACACCACCTGCTGGCCTCTCTACCTTGTTTACCCAGCATAGAGACAGGTTCAGGTCCAGAAAACTGCAAGGGCTCTCTCTAAAGACCTTAGTCCCCAAACGAAAGCCCATTCTAGAATAGAATGCTTTTAAAATTCCTTTGAACTAGAAAAGCGGCTCCACTGTGGACACTGCACGGCTGACACACACCCAGAGAAAACTGCCTGCTCGGATTTAACCGGCCGCCACCACACAGGATCAGACTTGTCTACACCGCGAGGGAGCTGGAGGAGGTTAAGGAGGCCTCTCCGCCTGCAGGTGGAGATTCGCACGGGGACTTCCCAGGGTGTCGGATTTCCACGGGGATCGGGGATCGCTGGGACCCACTGCTCATGGACTTCCCAGGTGAAGCGGGGACTTGACAACGGAAACTTCTCTAATAAGTGACAAAAAGTATGTGGGTGATAATTTGACATTTCTCACGTGAGAGTCCCTATTGCAATAGAATGTGTAAATGAAGGCTCTTAGGAGATCTGCTTAGAAGAACGAGAGAGTGAGGATGGTGAACCCTATTAACTCAATGTCTGGAGCCTCAGATGAAAACTCCCTGAGGGAACGGGGCATGTGTAGGGATGTGCTACAACTGTGGAGATGTTTCGTAAAGCTCAAGGGCCTGTGTTGATGTTAGAACTGACTTCCAGCTGAGATTGCTGTCTCTGACAAAATGCGATGCACAGCAACAGGGCCACCCTGCCCTCTCTGCAGAGGGGAACGCTAAGTTCGCTGAAGACACTGTTCATTTTCGGACTTAACTATTTTTGCGGTAAATACATGCTGCCCCATCAAATCAAGTTCCCCATAGAATGAAGGATGCAGTGACTACAATGCTTCAAATGTGTTGTGTTGAGGACTCAAGTCCAGCAGGAACGCCGGGGTTAAGAGTGGCTGTGGGGGAGGCAGAGAGACACTGTGGGGAGTATGAGATCCAATACAACTGCTCACTCTGTCGGAGAGTGGAGGGGACGAGCAGGGGCTGGCTCTAGACTACTCCCAGTCACCCACGAGGTCAGGAAAACCTGCTCAACAGTTCCTTCATTCTCTGGATCCCTGACTAGAGTCCCAGAACAGCGTCCTGCAGGGCACACCCAGACCTGGGCTTGGTTACTCCCGGGGGCAGGAAAACAGAGAAGGGGCCAAGGGAAACGAGAGTCCTTCACCTTGTTTTTTGTTTGTTTAAGAATCATTTTATTTCACTTTACTTATCATTATTATTTTAATTTGACCAGAGAGACAGAGGGAGGGAGAGTGAGAAAGCAAGCCGCCAGGTCTGGGACTCAAACCTCAGTCAGCCATGTGGGAATCCGGTGCCTTTAGCCACCACACCACCTGCTGGCCTCTCTACCTTGTTTACCCAGCATAGAGACAGGTTCAGGTCCAGAAAACTGCAAGGGCTCTCTCTAAAGACCTTAGTCCCCAAACGAAAGCCCATTCTAGAATAGAATGCTTTTAAAATTCCTTTGAACTAGAAAAGCGGCTCCACTGTGGACACTGCACGGCTGACACAAAGCCAGAGAAAACTGCCTGCTCGGATTTAACCGGCCGCCACCACACAGGATCAGACTTGTCTACACCGCGAGGGAGCTGGAGGAGGTTAAGGAGGCCTCTCCGCCTGCAGGTGGAGATTCGCACGGGGACTTCCCAGGGTGTCGGATTTCCACGGGGATCGGGGATCGCTGGGACCCACTGCTCATGGACTTCCCAGGTGAAGCGGGGACTTGACAACGGAAACTTCTCTAATAAGTGACAAAAAGTATGTGGGTGATAATTTGACATTTCTCACGTGAGAGTCCCTATTGCAATAGAATGTGTAAATGAAGGCTCTTAGGAGATCTGCTTAGAAGAACGAGAGAGTGAGGATGGTGAACCCTATTAACTCAATGTCTGGAGCCTCAGATGAAAACTCCCTGAGGGAACGGGGCATGTGTAGGGATGTGCTACAACTGTGGAGATGTTTCGTAAAGCTCAAGGGCCTGTGTTGATGTTAGAACTGACTTCCAGCTGAGATTGCTGTCTCTGACAAAATGCGATGCACAGCAACAGGGCCACCCTGCCCTCTCTGCAGAGGGGAACGCTAAGTTCGCTGAAGACACTGTTCATTTTCGGACTTAACTATTTTTGCGGTAAATACATGCTGCCCCATCAAATCAAGTTCCCCATAGAATGAAGGATGCAGTGACTACAATGCTTCAAATGTGTTGTGTTGAGGACTCAAGTCCAGCAGGAACGCCGGGGTGAAGAGTGGCTGCGGGAGTGGAGGCAGAGAGACACTGTGGGGAGTATGAGATCCAATACAACTGCTCACTCTGTCGGAGAGTGGAGGGGACGACACATGAACAGATTTGTTTAAACGCAACCTCACTACCGATCTGTAAGTGGCCTTACCCCTATTCTGAGAGCAGATGCGGAATAAAGGACGAGATTGTCCCAGACAGGAAACAGCCACGCTGACGTGAGTTACCCATGCCCACAAGAGTATTCTATATTTAGTGTTCAAAGCTGGAGAAGTTTATTTATTTACAGGACATATGCAGGTTTCACAAGCTAGGAACGCCACCCAGAAACATTACTGCCTGAGAGTGTGACAGAGTTAGAAGGAATGAAAACAAAACAGTAACAGTGGCACTTCGCTGCATTTCTGCTACAGGGCAGGGCTGTGCCCACAGCTTCTCTCAAACCCTTCTGATAACTCTGCAAAGTAATGTTCATATTCCTGTTAGAGAGACCGGCAGCCGGCGTGACAGTTACGTTGCTGGATTCCCACATAGTTGATTACATTTTGAATCGGGCATGAGGCTTAAAACTCACACCAGGCGTGTGTGCATGCCTGCCAAGAACAATCCCAAGAGGAGAATGGAGGAGAAGGGATTGCGGCTTGGCCATCCCCACCAGGGGGGGTGATTTTTCTCTGTCTCTCTCTATCTCTCCAGTGAATACATGTGGCCTATAGCAAAAATCTCTAAAAAAATAAAAAGAAGAAAAAGAAACATCGTCCTGTGTTATAGATGAGAAAACAGAAGCTTATAGAATTGCCTGAGGTTAAATAAAGTCTTTATCCAGGGCTCAAAAAGTGTAGATCCCCGATCTGAACTGGCGTTTCCTTCCAAATCCTGCAAACTTCCCGCAGCTGGTCCTCAATGCCATTGCACGAAAACTAGGGAGCCATTGACTGGAAGGCCAGAGCCCTGCTCTTCATAACTAAAGTTCCAAATCCACAACGAAAAGGCACAGACTTAGTTCAAACGTGTCCGCGTGCCTGCTTTTTCTATTCCACTTCCAGTCAACTTCCTTGGCTGAATTCGAGTGTGACAGACTTCTTTGCCCCACGACGACAGCCAGGTGGTTTGTTCTGTGTCTTGTTTCCCCTTTGCCTTCACAGGGCACGGTCTGTGGCCCAGATGCTGCTGTGGACACCGGGGAGCAAGGGTGCACAGACGCCCATGCCCGCCGTTGTGCTCTGGTGACTGCAGTGCGAGCTCTACGGTGTGCTTTCAAGGAGTGGTAATACAGCTACTTAGTTTTGCTTTTTTTACTTTTTTTTTTTTTTAACTTTCATTTCCTGAGAGAGACAGAGAAAGACACACACGCAGAAAGACAGCACCTTCAATAGGCTCTTACCCCAGGGCCCTCCCCTCATGCCTCCCTGCCAGTGGAGCACAGGCACGTGTGCACTCAGCGTGTACAGGTCAACCAGGGAACTGAGCCCTGACCATCCGTGTGGTGTCCAGTATCGAGCAGAGGCCATACCCTGCGCCCTGCTGGGCCCAGCAGGTACGTCTTATTACTCGCTTCAGGTTTTCTTTTCTAACCCGTGTGACGATTAACCAATAAAGCAGGGCAGCATATACGCTGTTTTCATTGTTATGGTCTGCTATAAATTGCAAGTGGAAACAACGCTGGGTAGAAGGCCAGCTCAGCGGTGTGACAGCATCGTGGCTTCGAGCGTCCGCACGCCTCAGTCCCTCGTGTCCGCTAATGGGGGTGACAAAGACTGTCCTACAGCGCTGCTGCTCAGACTTCTGCAGGACATCAAGACTCTCCATCATTTCCTTCCCGGTTTCTTCCTATCACCCCAAGTTCAGAGGCCCAGCTTCCTGAACTGCTTGCTCTCCCTGACAGACCAAGAGCGTCCCCCCTCCCCGGCCCTCCCTGTCCCACAAAGCCCTTGCCTGGGGTGCTCTGTCCACTTGGGAACTTCGTAGTCTGAGCGACGAGCTCCGTCCTCGCCACTCCCCCGGCACCGAATTCTCATTTCCAGCACAGAGCCTCACTTTTCCTCAAATCGTTGGTTACCACGGAGCCACGTCCTGGTCACCTCTGCACCCTTCACAGTTCTCGGGAAGTGCTTGTGTGGAGTAGCTCCGGGTGAGTGCTGAGCAAATGGAGGGATACGTGACCTTTAGCATGGGGAAGGGGTCTGGGACAAGGGCCTCTTCCTTAATCAGATTCTGTTCGTTTGTCAAAAGACACATTAAAAAAGCACTTAAAATAGTGCATTTTCCAGTGAGGGTATGACTGTCCAGCACGTCATAAACTCTTTCACAAGACTCCAGTAAAGAAATGATTTTTTTTTTAAGGGACATAAATAGCGATCTCCAAATGTTTATTATTAAGTTTATTTCTTTCTTCCAAGAGTGAGAGAGACAGAGACAGAGACAATGTCCAACAGAGCCTTCACATCGTGATCTACTCCCAGCCCCCGATCACAGGAATGCATGTGTCTCGCTTGTTCCAGGTCGTCCACAGATGCAAACCCAGAACCTTCCCACATGGCTCAGCCTTGGAGAGTGTTGCATTATTGCTGGGCCACCACCCGGCCCCCCAAAAATGTGTTGCCTATGTACTCCGCCCCTGAAAAAGCTTCTGAGCACACACCCTCTTAGTCACGGATGTTTAGCGAACCCCCAATGTGCACATACCTATTTATTAAATGAGTACAGACCCTACTGGACCTACAAATATTGTGTCATCAGGAAGGTCATGATGCATTTTGCATAGAACAACATGTTAATGACTTTCCCAATGACCTAATATTATGAAATATAGAAAATATAATATTTAAGGGGACCAACACACAGCATAACGATTACGTTGCTGGACTCTCACGGAGTCGACCGTGGTTTGAGTTCCACGCCTTTTGGCTTAAATTCATGCCAGGTGTATGTGCATGCATGCCTAAACTTCCAAGAGGAGAATGGAGGAGATGGGATTGCAGTAAGGTCGTCCCCCTGGTGGGTGGTTTCTTGCTTTCTGTCTTTCTATCTCTATGGTGAGCATACATGCTCTACAGCAAAAATCTCTCTCTCAAAAATTAAAAACTGATGGGACCAGCAGTTAGCGTAATGGCTATGTCGCTGGACTCCCACGTAGTCGACCACGGTTCGAGTCCCAGACCCGGTGGCTTAAACTCACGCCGGGCGTGTGTGCGTGTGTGCCCAAGATCCCGAGAGGAAAATGGAGGAGAAGGGATTGCAGCGTGGCCATCCCCCCTGGGGGGTGATTTCCTGCTTTCTATCTCTCTGTCTCTCTGTCTGTCTGGTGAGCGCACGCACCCTATAGCAAAAACCTCTCCAAAAAAAAAAAAATTAAAAACTGAAATAAAACCAAAGAGTTTTAAAATTCTCTCTTTGAACCCCCAAGAAATGGTCTTGCCCAAGAAAAGCCTAATCTCAGCTGAGCAGCTACACTTGCTGGTAGAAGAAAGGAAAACATGCTTCCCTTTCCTAAAATGATGCTCTGGTGAGACTCTCCCCTCCCTAGATTCTCCTCTTACCAGGCCCCCCACATTCTCCAAGCATGTGTGAAATACAACGGGAGGAGGGTTGGGAGCTGCGGAGCTTCGTCTGGAACGTCACCGTCACCGGTTCATCCCAGAGGTTTGCTGTGAGGCTGTAGGCATGCCAGTGTGAGGCTCAGCAGATCACTCCTGGGTTCTTTGTTTTCATCGTGACCTTCCTCTCATAAAATGCATTTTATTTTTTCCTTCTAACTCTCAGTGTGTGGTCATATGATTTAAATGGAGAAACGCACTGTCAAAACGGTATCAAGGAGTTATCGCTTTTAAATTGCTTTCGTTAAATGAAAAGGCTTTAATATCCAAATCTACTGCTATCATTTCTATCTGACTCTCAAAATAGCTATTCTAATACGCTCATCCGTAGTATTCATAATTTTTAGTTTTTTTTTCGATTACTGTAGCTGTATTTCCATCTTTACAAAAGTCAATGAATATGAAAACAGGTTTGTTTTGAGGTGTATGGAAGTGTCCACCATGTTAAAGCCGTTTTAATTGAATGTGTGAGTGTGTGTGTGTGTGTTGTACATGCACGCATACAAAAATCAGATGGATATTTTATTCACAAAAGAGTGAAGGGGGGGTTCTCTCTGGATGGAGAGACTAAGGTTAATTTTGTTTTCTTCACTATGTATTTCTATCGCTTGGTCATTTAACAAGACTATGCACACCAACAACTGGAAATCATTTCCATAGATTCGTACTGTGATCTTCCAGATATTTATTTATTTTCTGGGGGGACATGACTTGCCAGAGAGAGTCAGAGAGACAGAGCAAGAAATAAAGAGAGAGGCTGGCCAGTGGTGTGGTGGTTAAGGGTGCTGGGCTCCCACATGACCAACTGTGGTTCGAGTCCTGGAACTGGTGGCTTACTTTCTCACTTTCCATCTCTCTCTCTCACTCTGTCCCTCTGGCTAAATTTAAACAAACAAATAAATAAATAGAGTTAAATAAAATAATTCTTTAAAAAAAGAGAGAGAGAGAGAAAGCACACCCTCCCCTCCAGTGGGGTATGGTCGCACCACAATCCCTTCTCCTCCATCTCCCCATCCTGTTGGGGTTTGGGCACACATAGACATGTGCCCTGCATGTTTTTTAAACCACCAGGGCCAGGATCTGAATCACAGCTGATGACGTGCAATCTGGATCCCTTAACCTCTAGGCTGTGGGGTTTGTTTTTCTAAAAATAGAAAATTTCAAAATATCTGTCGGCATCCTTGGCATTAGAAAACCCCTGTGTATTATTTCTAAGTAGCTAGCGCAGGGCACGCCCCGTGCCAGGCCTTCTAGGGGCTGTCACTCTCTGTCTGTAGTCACCGAATGGTCTGGGCCTGGCTGCTGGATGAGGTGGTAGGTGGCACCGTGTGACGCGGCCATAGGGGAGGCCCAGCTCAGACCCCAGGTTGACCTGAACGTGCTAGCAGGCCTGTGACCCTGGTTGACTGGAAGTCTGGGGAGGATCCTAGATGGGCAGAACTCTGTCAGAGGTACCTCGCTCTCATTAAAGAAATAAATAGCCTTAAACATAGTCCAAAATCCCAGATCTCCTCATTTCTCCCCCCTGGCAAAGGCTCACTTTTTTTCTTTTTCTTTTTCTTTTTTTTTTTTTTTTGTGAGAGGTTGTTGTTATAAGGTGCGTGCGCTCGCCAGAGAGACAGAAAGCAAGAAATCACCCCCTGGGGGGGATGGCCACGCTGCAATCCCTTCTCCTCCATTCTCCTCTCGGGGTCTTGGGCACGCACGCACACGTGCCTGGTGTGAGTACAAGCCACCAGGTCCAGGACTTGAACCGTGGTTGGCAACATGGGAGTCCAGCGACATAGCCATTAGGCCAACTGCTGGGCCCACAAAGGCTCACTGTTGTCAAGTGTCCTCTGCCCCGTGTGCCTCGGTGGTCTACACAGCATGGCCGAGGTCTCTTTCCCCCTGCCATTGACTCTTTGTGGCAATCCCAGCAGTGGGATGAGTGACATGAATTCCCCACCCGCTGTCACTAGCCACAAGGACTTGTGGGTGATTTCTTCATTACCCATGAGGCCCTCTGAGGTCTAGCAGCAGAACTAGCCCAGGCCCCTCGTCTCTGCAATTCACGCCGTCCGCGTTAGGAAGGCCCTCAGATACCTTGACGCGTGCCCCCGGGGAAAGCGCTGTGCTGGCTTGTGGGGACGGCTGAGGACCCCCAGTACCTGAGAGTACAGCCCACACCCCACGGGCTCGGCATCTAGTCACCGAGCTTCCCGGAGACAGGCACAGCCTTTCCGTGGGCATGGCAGCTCACAGGAAGTCATGGACCAAGAGTCACTAAAACAAGGTCTGCTTGGACATATAGAAATGGAAGCATCAGCTAGAAGAAACCGACAAAAATGTAAACAGTTCAGCTATACGATATTCTAGGTGGGGCCCAGGCCAGAAACACACTGACTTTGCTTTTGAAATACCAGTTCTGGGGTTCACGGCATAGCTGTTACAATGGACTTCCAATCCACTCATCTAATGTGTGGGTTCAGAGTGACAGGCCTGCACCCAGTAATGCAGCTGTCACTTCCGAGGCTGCAGGCCCTTGTGCACTGGCCCCTCGAGTTCTCGCTCCATTCAATACCCACAGAAACACGAGCCCCCACACCACACGCGTGGTCCCTGCGGCAAGCCCTCCAGCCACATGAGGACTCTCAGGAACCTCATGGCGAACTTTGTCTTCCCTCGCCCTGGCATCGACGTCCAGTAAACTCTGCCCGCTATTCCCTGAGGCCGCTCTCTTCTCTACTCTCTGTCCCCCAGCATCAGTCTCTGGCTTTGATTTCCCAGCCTCCACTAACCACAGCTCCTGTAGGAAGCTGCCTTTCTTCCCCTAAAATCTTAGAGTGAAGAGGGTTATTCCAAAGCACAGAAGAGGCAACAACATGCCATGGAATAAAAGCATCTCTACCCCAAAGTGCCTACCTGCTGTAACCTGCAGGGAACTCTCCCCTGGCCCTCCCCTCCTGTTACAGTGACGAGCCTCTTCTTTCTTCCAACCTCGAAATCTCTCTGCCCACCTCTACCTCTCTTCACCATTCTAAGCTCCTATGTCCTTGTCTCCCTCACCCACTGGGAAGGACTAGACGTTTCTGCTAATTTGTTATATGAAATAGTTTCGTTATCTTTGTTGCAATTGCGTCCTCCCAGAGTAAAGCCGGGCACTATTTTGTTTTTCTAAACAAAATAGTCTTCCGTGCTCACTTACATTCCCACCCCCCGCCTGTATCCAGGGCAGTATCAAGTAACCACTGGGTTTCCTTCCCATTAAGTAAGGAATACTGCAATGACCCTGAGCTGCCAACACCATCTGAAGTGTTCCTTTGTAAAGATTTGGCTTTAAATTGTCAGTCTTTTTCTATGTAATTCTACTTCTGGGACTTGTGAAGAAATACTCCCCAATTTGTCAAATCAAAAACTAAGTCCAGGAAGACTTTATTATAGTTATTGAACCAGGAAAAATTGGCCAAGAATGTAAAGGTACAGTAATGAAAGATGGTCGCCACATATCCAGACCAGAAGTGTTGTATGCCACCTGCAAAGCCCAACTCTGCCCTAGGAGGTTTGCTGAGGAGGAGGGTTGTAACACTGGCAGGGCCAACTGGGAGACAGCTAGGTTTGTCTCCCTGCATATGTTGGAGAATTGATCTTTTGCTTTCTTTCTTTAAGAATTATTTGTATTACTTATTATTATTATTTTAATTTGACCAGAGAGAGAGAAGAAAAGTGAGAAAGCAAGCCACCAGGTCTAAGACTCGAACCTCAGCTGGCCATATGGGAGTCCAGCGCCCCACCCACCATGCCACCTGCCAGCAGGGGGGACAGACTTTAACAAAAAATTTTCCCACCCAGGTTTTCACCCAGGTCTTCGTACACAAATGAAGGACTAAGACTTGTACAGTTCTGATTGGTCACCTCAAGCAGCAGTTCCATTGGTCCTTTACCGAAACCAGCACTGTTCTGACTGGTTGTTCCGCTGCGCCCAGCATCCATGCTTCCTCCCTTTGGTGGGGTGGACCTCAGGCCACTGAGCCTTTCCGGTATGCTACCTCCAAGCAAACCTAGAGAACAGTCAGGACCAGGCTAGCTCTGGCCGGTTATAAAGTGGCTAAGTATATTATTATGTAACTACTCAGTGCAATATTCTGTAGTCATTAAAAGATATATAGCAGGACCAGCAGATGGCATAATGGTTCATCGCTGGACTCCCACATAGTCTACAGCAGTTCGAGTCCCGGACCCAGAGGCTTCAAACTCATGCCAGCGTGTGTGCATGCATGCCCAACATCCCAAGAGGAGAATGGAGAAGGGATTGTGGCATGGCCATCCTCCACTGAGGGGTGATTTCTTGCTTTCTGTCTCTCTCTGTCTCTCTGGCGAGTGCACGTGCTCTATAGCAAAAACCTCTCAAGAAAAAAAAAAAGACATATAGCAACAACAACAACAAAATGATAAAGATAGTGCATTTTAAAAATAAGATTAAAAACAAAGATGGCAGCAAACTGTAAATTTATGTATAAGAAACATATGAAAATAAGTATACTGAAGTGCAAAGCATGGCAGTGTTACAATAGGGCTATGGCCATTTTTTAGTTTTTCTTTTCTGTGTATAGCAAATCCTCTATAATGAAATTATAGTCAGTCTATTGGAGGTGATTTATACATTAAATTAATAAAAATAAATACAATTTTGAACTTATTGAATTATTCTAAAATATGAACATTTTTATTAAGATTTTTGCCATATGTGTGTTTGACAAAGAGAGAGGAGAAAGTGAGAAATCACCCCTCCTGGGGGATGGTCATGCTGCCATCTCTTCTCCATTCTCCTCTCAGGATTTTGGACACACATGTGCCTGGCATGATTTTCAAACCACTGGGTCCAGAACTGGAACCATGGTCAACTATGAAGGTCCAGCTCCTTAACCATGCCACCTGCTGATCCCCAAAATAAGAAAATGTTGAGGCAAAGAATTGGGATGAATAAAGTCATGTGTCACCTGGGCATCATGTTTAAGTTTCTATGAGAGGCCTACATTCTATGCTATAAATTTTCTTTTAATTCATGTCAGCGGTACCCCATTTAATGGGCAGCTCAACCCCTGTACTGTGGGGAAAGTGAAAAGTGAACGGATCCCCGCGAGCGGGATGAGTGTCCAAGTCCACATGCCACACGCCGCCTTTCTGGAGAGCCGTCTAGGCTCATTCCTGCCACATTTCAAACAGACAGGGCCATCGGGGCCACGAAGCGTGCGAAGCACACGGCCGAGTGGGTGGGGTTACGAAGAACAGCATTTGCTGGCCTAACAGCAAAGTCCAGGGGGAGAGACAACCACCAGGGTGGACCCACCCTTGAGAAGGATTTAACAGAGAGCCCTGAGCACAACTTCGTTCCAGGATTCCTATGGCCGTTGGCTCTAATCACATCAGATTCCTGATAACAAGATGCTTGCCCTACTTGGGATGCTGTCTAGTCAGAGATGCACACAGAACACACATTTTAGAACGAATTCCGCGTCATACGGTTGCTTTTCAGAATGTGTTCTTGGTGTTTGCTTAGCCTAAAAACTAAAATAGAAAAGAAACAAAACCCCCAAACAACTACAAGGAATTGCTCACTCCTCTATTACAGGCGGTAAAAGGGGTTACACTTGTGCTTTTCTGGGAGCAACAGCAAGGTGTAAAACCAATCTTTTCCGCAACTCGTCCTCATTTTGTTCTGTTGCTAACGAGGCGTGATAAGAACAAGTTTTCTATCTCAAAGCCTGCAGCGGGTCCTGTGGTCTCCTTTTCCAGACCTCCTCCACCCATGCTGGTCCTTCTCTGCCCGTCCCCCCACTTGCTTATCACAGGCTTGAGCTGCACCAGTCTCCGGGGAATTAAAATGGAGATATGTAAATGTCAGTTCCTATTATAGCTAACAAGAAACTCTTCCTCCAGGATCTCTGGGAGCCCTGGCAGTCCTGCGAGATGCCAGCGTATCGCAATGGTTTGAAAAGGCTGTTTGGAAAGTTTTCAGGTTGTTTGCGTTAGTGGATGGATTCCAAGTGAGGCGCATGTTTTTCAGAATTGAATCCAAAGATAACAAAAAATGCACACAGGCGAGGGGAACGGAAGACACAGCCAGAGTACAGGAGAGAACCAGGATAGACTTACTAATAGCGGAGTGTTCAAGGACGCTGGGATCTCCACCGTGTTTAGAATGACCCCGAAGGCTGAGGTTCAAAACAAGTGTAGCCCCTTGGGAGATAGTGATTTGAGACTCTGAATGTGCTTTATGGCTTCATGTCATTTGCAGGCCACTGCGTTCTGTTACTCAAGCTGCCACCGCTATATTTGAGTGGTCTTTGGTGACCGCGTTCCTGAGTAATTTTCTTCACACATTCTGATGGCTGCTCCCTGTCATTACTACTGTAGTTTGTTTTAGGGTCGATAGTCTATAATCGCGCGGAGAACCCTGGGTGGGCTTGAAGAGCATTTGGTGTACCTCTGTTCAACTTAGTGCTGTTTCCTGAGCTTTCTTTAAAAAGGGTACACCATACTCATCGTTAAAGAACAGAACGGATGGTGATTTTTTTCTGGATTCTTATAACTTAGTATTTACATAGCACATTTCCAAAGGCATGATCATTTACTAATTGTCCAGCGCCCCCAGCCTCCCCCCACCCCCCGGCCCCGTGCTTGAGTTCTCAGCCATGTGGGTTCTCTCTGATTTCTAGATAAGACTGGGAAAGGGTGGTTGGCTGGCCAGAGGGCACTCCCTTCCTGTGAGGATTCCCACCCTTTTTCCAGGCCACCCCACCCAACTGGGATCTGCACAGTCTGGCTTCATTACTGCGTTTGAAGTTTTGTGTTTGATGTTTTCTGAACACGTGTATTAATACATTCCAAAGTCACATACAGATTATTTTTGGATGACTTGATGTTTTGGATTTTCCCTATTGCTACTCACTTCCATTCATTAATTTTCCTCTTCATTAAAACCTGAACGGAACTCCCCACATGGCAAGCAAGGAGCGAAGGGGATGAAAGCTACAATCTCTCTATGCAGAGAGCCAAGAACACAACTGAGAATACTGTCAGATGAGATGCACACTGGCACCTCAAGGAAACCGTGGGAGAACCAGCGGAACTGTTTCTTCTCGGGGAGTTGGGTGATGTTTTCTGAGCTGGAACTTGGGAAGTCCAGTTTTGTGTGTGCACAGTGGGAAAGCGGTAGGGAGGAGAAGGTGAAGAGGAAGTGAAGCCCTCAGAAGGAACAGTCCTGCCCACACTTTTATTTTGGACTTCTAGCCTCCAGAACTGTAAGACGATAAATTCCTGTTGCTTAAGACACCCAGTCTGTGGTTTTTTGTTATGGTGGCCCAAGCAAACTAATACCACCCCTGCCCAACCCAGTGCTAGTTGGAATTCCTTCTCTCTTCCTCAGATTCATCAACGTAAGTAAGAAACAATAGAACTGTCAGTGCTATGGTGAGTTGTCGCATTGTGAACAAGATTTGGAGCTTGCCCTGAAAGAGTCTGCTTTGGGTTGTGCTATTCAAATGGCTGAGTATACAGCTGACCCTTGAACATGGGTTTGAATTGTATGAGTTCACTTAATGTTAATTTTTTAAAATGTATACAATCTATGTAGATTCACCTCCCTATGATTTTCGTAATAGCTTTCCCTTTTCTCTATCTTACTTTATTATAAAAATACTATATATACTGCACATAATGTACAACATATGTCTCAATCAAGTGTTTATGATATTGGTAAGGTTTCTGGTCAACCATAGGATATTACTGAAGTTTTCGGAGATTAGGTAGTTACGTATGGATTTCTAACTATACAGGGAGTTAGTGCTCCCAACCTCTGTGTTCTTCAAGGGTCAACTGCATAAAAAGAAGTATTTGAATTTTACTTTTCTTGGATCAGAAAATAAGTCAATACATAAAAGGAATAAGTTCCTTTAGAAGTTGTAACAACTTTCGAGCTGGTCACGCACCGTGGCAGGTGCTGGTTCTAACATAGCCGGCACTTCCGTAAGATTTCCAGACAGCACAGTAATATTCCAATCGGGGTCAAACAAGTATATGCAGCCTCTTGCTCACGACGTATGAATAAACCGGCAGCTAAGCCAGCAACCTCCTGGTCCAGTGCTTTTTTTTTTTTTTTTTGAGAAGTTTTTGCTATAGGGCGCGTGCGCTCGCCAGACAGACAGAGAGAGACATAGAGACAGAAAGCGAGAAATCACCCCCCAGGGGGGATGGTCACGCCGCAATCCCTTCTCCTCCATTCTCCTCTCGGGATCTTGGGCACGCACATACACACGCCCGGCGAGAGATTTAAGCCACCGGGTCCGAGACACGAACCGCGGTCGACTACGTGGGAGTCCAGCGACATAGCCATTACGCTAACTGCTGGTTCCCTGTCCAGTGCTTTTTAAAGACAAGCTCAAACATAACTCTCACCGTTGGTTACTAGAGGAGGTGATAACTCCAAGCTCAAAAGGAATGACTTTCTGAACATATATCTGACAAAATTCTCCCTCAGGTGACACCTTTCACACCCCCTCCCATCCTGCTCTCTACGCTCTTAGTTGGAGTTAATGACTGGGTATTAATTAGTTGAAGCTGAATCTCAGGAAGCACTAATCCTTGCCTTTGGTTTTTAAGCACATCAAGTCCACATCAGAAAGCAAGCAATTCTGACTTACCTGGAAGCTTCTTGTTACATGCACCGAACGCGTCCTGGTAAACATGTTCTACAAACTACTCAAATTAAGGGTCTTTTCTCTCCGCCTTCTCTAGGAAGGCAATTTGCTGTCTACGTGAATAGCTAGAGACTTAAGAGACAAGTGTCTTTCTCCCAAAGCATTTCTTCACTGACTTCCTGCAGATGCTTGGGTTTCATAACAAATACATCGAGTTTATATTTTCAGATGTAGTCAGTCACTGCCTTCGCTTCTGCGTCAGTATCGCCCCTGGAAGAACTAATGTGTGGGTCTTACCCGAAAGCACCACATGGAAGGAGCCC
This sequence comes from Tupaia belangeri chinensis, assembly GCF_000334495.1. Taxonomy (NCBI): domain Eukaryota; kingdom Metazoa; phylum Chordata; class Mammalia; order Scandentia; family Tupaiidae; genus Tupaia; species Tupaia belangeri. The sequence goes on along the minus strand of NW_006159611.1, from coordinate 1,665,858 downwards.
AGCAGAGACAGGTTCTTGGGGCCACATCAGATCTGGAGGGTGCGATTTAGTTTTGCAGGGGGTACTAGGACAACGGAGAGCCAACAGAGCACCCCACCAAGAGAATGCTGACAGTCAAGTCAGTGCTGGCACCCAATTTTACAAGTGATGTGCCTCCAGAACTCCTTTCTACTGGGGGGAGGGGGGTTCAAGGACACACAGATCACAGTTCAGTGGAACCACATGGGTAAGAACTCCACCAGTGGATGGACAGTCAACAATTTAAGTAGTAGGAACATTATTTGCCATTTGATGTCACACTAAGTAAAAGGAAACCTGAAACTCGAAATTCTGAACATCAGTTTTACTGTTCCTCTTTTAAATGCCAGTTTTAAATGGCATTTAATTCCCATGTGGAATCACCAAAATGACACAATTTATATCTCATAGCTCATACATGTATATTTTATTCTTACCGGGACGATGGAAACACCGCGTGGAACTGTCTCAGCTGTCTTCTTGTCACTTCTTGATAGCCACGCCCTCAACCTTCATTTCACTGGTGAGCTCGGGAGGACTGAAAGGGAAGGACACCCGGGTCACAGTGTGGAAGGTCATCTTCAAGGTACACAGTGATTCAGTTCTTGGTGAGGGCTCTCTTCCTGGCTTACAAGAAGCCACCTTCTTGCTGTGTCCTACCTGGCACACATAGGAAGAGTGCGCTGCTTGGTGTTTCTAGTAAAGCCACTAATCTTATCACGAGGGACTTACCCTCAGGATCCCATGTAAACCTAACTATCTCTCAAAGGCCGCCATCTCTAAATACCATGACAGTGAAGGTTAGGGCTTCAACATATCAGTTTTGGGGAGACCTAATTACCTCTGTTACAAAAGTAAGGATGTAGGGAGACATAGGGAGAAGGTGGCCACCTACGAGCCAAGGGGAGAGAATTAGAATGGAGTCCCCATAGCCCTTGGAAGGAGCCAGCCCTGCTGACTCCATGGCCATGGACTTTGAGCCTCCACAACAGTAAGACCGTGATGCATTTATGTCGTCTAAGCGCCCAGTTTGTGGCACCTGTCATGGCAGCCTTAGCAAATAATACATGCATCTTGCTTTAGTCTCTTCACTCATGAGAAATTCCATAGGGCACGAAAAATGCCCTTCTCCAAATACGTTGTTCCTTTTTGTAGTCAGCTACAGCCATAAATGAATCCCACACCTAACCCTTCTGGAACACTTAAGATAACTTAAAATGAGGCCGGAAGGTGGTCTGGTGGTTCAGGCGCTGGACTCCCACATGGCTGACTATGGTTTGAGTCCCAGACCTAGTGACTAACTTTCTCACTTTCGCTCTCTCTCTCTCTCTCTCTCTCTCTCTTTAAAATAATTATTTTATTTAACTTGATTGATTGATTGTAATTTAACCAAAGAGGGACGGAGTGAGAGAGAAAGAGGGGGAAAGTGAAAAAGCAAGCCGCCAGGTCCCAGACTCGAACTTTTTAGTCAAGAGAACTAAAAAACATATTTCCCACATTCGCATATAAAACTCTCATAAATGTTCACAGTGGTATTGTTCATAATAGCTAGAAAGCAGGAACAAGCCAAATGCCCATCAGCTGTTGAATGGATAAACAAAATGTGCTAAATCCATGCAAAGGAATATTATGCTGCCCCACAGAGGGATTAATGAGTGCTATGTGCAAAACCACAGATGAACCTTGAAAACAATTTGCTACATAAAAAAGCACATGCGACACTACAGGTCATGTATTATATGATTCCATTTAAATAAAATGTCCAGAATAGACAAATCTGTAGAGAGAGAAAGTGCATTAGTGGTTGCTCTAAAAATATTTAGGTCTCTTAAATAAATTTTAGCCAAGGTGAAAACAAGATGAGATGTACTTGTTTGATAGGACGTGCCTTTAGAAGAATAAAATTTTCTTTTTATTAATATATGTATGCTTAAGACTTATCTTTTTTTTTTTTTGGAGAGGTTTTTGCTATAAGGCATGTGTGCTCGCTAGACAGACAGAGAGAGACAGAGAGACAGAAAGCGAGAAATCACCCCCTAGGGGGGATGGCCACACCGCAATCCCTTCTCCTCCACTCTCTTCTCAGGATCTGGGCACACACGCACACGTGCCTGGCATGAGTTTTAAACCACAGGGTCTAGGACTCGAACTGCAGTTGACTACATGGGAGTTCAGCGACACAGCCATTACGCTAACTGCTGGTCCCCTTAAAAATTATCTTAAAGCATTAAAGCTGATTCTCAAAATGACTTAAAATAACTGACACATATATGGATAACCTGATAATGTGGAAAAGTCTGGAGAAATCACTAATTTTTTTTTATGGAAGAAAAGGAAATTTCACTTTGAACTAAAGTTCCTTGAAGTAATTGAGAACTAAAACTACCCAAATTTAACACAGATATTTTAAAGCCAGTAAATTCTAATAAGATTAAAAGATATTAAAATTGCAGAATTTTGACTTTAATTTTAAGAAAGACATTCCCCCCCACGGTTTTGGCCATGAGGATTGTCTAGTTTCTGATCATAGGACTTGAATCTATGCTAACTGAGCAATGTGGTAAAAATGGGAAAGACTGAAGATCTGTCATCTCAGTCTTTATTTTAGTGAAGGGAGAATAGTAAGACAAATGGCACAGGAATTCCTACTATTACCCCAGAGTCCAACAACTGGTGTTTTCTATAAACATACATATATATATAGAAAACTGTTTTTTTAAGAGCGATTTTTGCTATATGGTGTGTAGGTTTGCCAGAGAGACAAAAATAGACAGAGATACAGAAAGTGAGAAACCACTCCCCAGATGGGATGGCCATGCCACAATCCCTTCTCCTCCCTTTTCCTCTCAGAATCTTGGGCACACACACACATGCACCCACACACACGCCCAATGTGAATTTTAAGGCGCCAGGTCTGGGACTCAAACCATGATCGACTACATGGGAATCCAGTGACATAACCATTACACCAGCTACTGCTCCCCTATAAACAGATACCCTTAAACATGGACACTATGCATGGTACTTCGATGGGATTTTGTGGTCACACCTGAACTATGGTCTCAGCTCTAACACTGATAAAAGATGGGGCAAATTTCTTAATCTCTTTAAACACGAGTCTTCCTGTTCGTAAAATGCGCAAGATAATAGTTCTTTTGCAAGGGTTTTACCAATACTCAACAAAACAAACAGAGAGCCTGAAAGATACTAGGAGCTCTTTAAATGGAGTGTGTGTTGAGGGTGGTGGTGATGATGAAGATGAGGCCGATGAGGTAAGGGTCCTAAATGAGAGAAGTTCCTTCAGGCCTAACAATACTTACTAGATGGCTACACAGTCAGGACATCCTAAATAAATGCATGCTGGGTGATGAATTATTTCCTGCTGCAAAGCACACAAAAACAGGAGTTTTCTGATTTGCCGTCTCTTGTCAAGTGACTGACCCGAGCTTCCATATGTTCTCTTCTGACTAGAAAATACACCTTCTCCACTCATTAATACTGGCAGAGGGCTGGCTACTCTACGACATGGTTTTCTTTTGGTAGTATTTCCTTTATTCATTGAGTTTTATGCCAAACCACATCATCTGGAAGAATGGACTACAATTGCAGTTGAAAAGACCTAACTGGGATCCGGCCATGGCTAGGAAAGCTGTAGACCTATTTAAAAATTAATATTTTAACTGGCCAAGCGCCTTTGGTCCCCAGATTAATAGTCTTTCCATGGCGCCAGAAACCTTGATGTTATTTTCACTTTTATGCTAAATTTTACCAAACTGTAAGACAAAAACCCAAAAGTACCCAGCACACCCTCAATGTCAGAAATAAAAACTCCAGGGAGTTTCTCTAATTCCCCATTTCAGAGTCCTGGACTTGTGAAAATGAAACTCCCCACTCGTATTGACTATCTTTGACCCATCCATCTAGTCATCTATTTCACTGCCAAAAGGAAATAGTATTTGGTTATTATTCATTTATTTCTCTCAAAAGAGCTTCATCATGTCTTGGTTGAAACCATATACTCTATGGAATATTACTCAGCCATAAAAAACAACAAGATCCTGGCATGTGATAGAAAGTGGACAAATGTGCAAGATGTACGGCTGAGTAAAGCAAGCCAGGCTATGAAAGAGAAACACTGTATGTCTCCACTAAACATAAACTTGACTGTCTGCACTCTATGGCAGATACTGAAAGATTAGAGGATATAGAAGCATGGAAAATGGTTATGGTACTAGAGACAGTGTGAGAAGAGGATAGAAGAAGGGGAGAGTATGAGGAAGGAAATTAAGGAGAATAGAGAGTACTTCGATGGGATTTTGTGGTCACACCTGAACTATGGTCTCAGCTCTAACACTGATAAAAGATGGGGCAAATTTCTTAATCTCTTTAAACACGAGTCTTCCTGTTCGTAAAATGCGCAAGATAATAGTTCTTTTGCAAGGGTTTTACCAATACTCAACAAAACAAACAGAGAGCCTGAAAGATACTAGGAGCTCTTTAAATGGAGTGTGTGTTGAGGGTGGTGGTGATGATGAAGATGAGGCCGATGAGGTAAGGGTCCTAAATGAGAGAAGTTCCTTCAGGCCTAACAATACTTACTAGATGGCTACACAGTCAGGACATCCTAAATAAATGCATGCTGGGTGATGAATTATTTCCTGCTGCAAAGCACACAAAAACAGGAGTTTTCTGATTTGCCGTCTCTTGTCAAGTGACTGACCCGAGCTTCCATATGTTCTCTTCTGACTAGAAAATACACCTTCTCCACTCATTAATACTGGCAGAGGGCTGGCTACTCTACGACATGGTTTTCTTTTGGTAGTATTTCCTTTATTCATTGAGTTTTATGCCAAACCACATCATCTGGAAGAATGGACTACAATTGCAGTTGAAAAGACCTAACTGGGATCCGGCCATGGCTAGGAAAGCTGTAGACCTATTTAAAAATTAATATTTTAACTGGCCAAGCGCCTTTGGTCCCCAGATTAATAGTCTTTCCATGGCGCCAGAAACCTTGATGTTATTTTCACTTTTATGCTAAATTTTACCAAACTGTAAGACAAAAACCCAAAAGTACCCAGCACACCCTCAATGTCAGAAATAAAAACTCCAGGGAGTTTCTCTAATTCCCCATTTCAGAGTCCTGGACTTGTGAAAATGAAACTCCCCACTCGTATTGACTATCTTTGACCCATCCATCTAGTCATCTATTTCACTGCCAAAAGGAAATAGTATTTGGTTATTATTCATTTATTTCTCTCAAAAGAGCTTCATCATGTCTTGGTTGAAACCATATACTCTATGGAATATTACTCAGCCATAAAAAACAACAAGATCCTGGCATGTGATAGAAAGTGGACAAATGTGCAAGATGTACGGCTGAGTAAAGCAAGCCAGGCTATGAAAGAGAAACACTGTATGTCTCCACTAAACATAAACTTGACTGTCTGCACTCTATGGCAGATACTGAAAGATTAGAGGATATAGAAGCATGGAAAATGGTTATGGTACTAGAGACAGTGTGAGAAGAGGATAGAAGAAGGGGAGAGTATGAGGAAGGAAATTAAGGAGAATAGAGAGGCAAGAAATTTATGGGACACAGAAATGGATTATCTGTTGATGGTAATGTGTAAAGTATCCTCTACTGGACTGGTGTGAAGTATACTCATGTTGGGTAAATTCACTTTATAAGCTAAGTGATGTATAGTGACTAAATGTATAAAATAAATTAAAAATAAAATTTTAAAAAAGTCTTTAAAAATCCACAAAACCATATCAATTAACACTGGTCAATAAATAACATGATCTTTTGGGGTCAAATCAGTATAAAATAGTAGCATTGGGACATTACTGAAAATTAAATTAAGTACAAGTTCAGGCTAATATCCTGTCCACTCTTCTCCTGCAAATGATAAATTCCTACAAAATCTAAACGTAAAAACAGTACTTGAAGCTCAGAGCATAAAATGGAAATGTTTTTTTCTACCCTAAAGAGTTTCATCAAACTTAAATTTGAAACTATCAAACTAATTTTCAAAGGCTTCCTGGTAAAGAATTGGACTATTAAAAATCTAAAGTAACCCCAAAACTACTTTTGCCTACTCCAAGACAAAACTTGACTCTATTATTGGTAACGAGGAAAATAATCTAATGGTTTCCAGTGCTTGCTTTCTCTCTGTCACCCTCTCACTTCCAAATTTGGAAATAGGGCAGTCAGAAAAAAAACGTTCCTACCCAACCAGAGGGTGAATTCATTTGTAGTTTGTAAAATTAAGTCTCTGAGACTCTGAAGCCAGTTGAAATTGCAGGAAGATTTCTGACAGTCAGGCTATAGATCGTTGGAGGGGTGCACCCTGCCCTGCCTGGGGTTGGTGGGGGCGGGCATCTCAAATGAGGGTGGTGATTACCCCGGGATGTGAGCTCCTCTCCGTGGCGCCCTCCCGACAGCCCGTTATTGATTTATTGTCTGTGTATTTGTCTAAACCCTAAAGCTATTCCACCAGGGTAACAACTTCTGTATGTATCCAATCTAATACATAAAATAAAACCTCTTTTTCTTTTTCTGTTAAACTAGCTCCTTTCAGCTTCAAAAAGATTCTGTGATTGGGAGGACAAGTTCTTACATAGATTTCCCAACCTTTCATGGTTTTATGGACTTTCATCAGTCCCCTCAGTTTTCGTCTTTTATCATCAATACTTTCATCCCAGCAAGCATCTAGAAGGAGGTAGAAGACGAGATGGGAAAGTGGGAAGGGAGAGAGGGAAAAACAGACCCTGGGGGTGGGACCAGAGCGATGAAAGCATGAACAACTGGTCATCCCACTAGAAAGGGCTTTGGGGAGACGCCAGCCTTCCCTTGGAGGGAAGGGCTCCATGTTAATTTATTTGGCTATATGCACTTAAGGAAAAGAGATAGGGGTAGACCTATTACTACACATGCCCACAGGATTAGAAACCAAGTCTCCTCCAACCAAGACTTTCTAAGTCACCTGTACTAAAACCTCATTGACCAAACAGGTCACACGCACGACTCCATTTATTTGAAACATCCAGACCAGGGAAGCGTTAGAGATGGAGAGGATAGGCGGATGCCAGGGGATGGCATAAGGGGGGATCTTGTGGGTTACTTAACGGAGCTGGGGATGACGAAGATGTTTTGAGACTGGATGAAGGTGACAAAGACATCACACTGCGAATGGATTTCACGTCACTGCACTGCGTCCTTTAGAGTGATTAATACTAGGTTTGGTGAATTTAACTGAAAACAGCGCATGGTCAGCTGCGATGGTGCAGTAAGGCCATGGCTGCAGGGCTGAAGCCACATGCCAGGCCCGGGTCTGCACCCTGAGCTCTCCCCGGACACGCCAGGTGTGTGCACATATTCCATGACCTTGGAATGGCAGGGTCTCACGGTGAATCATGGTGTGAGGTGTGAGATGGGTGGGGGGCTGTCTCTTTCTAATGGAAGAAAGAAACAATGCAAAAAATAGCCTCAAAAGGCTGGCCCTGTGGCCTGGTGGTTAAGGGAACCACACCCCACAACGCTGACTTAATGGTTCAAATCCTAGCCCCGATGATTTGAAAAACACGCTGGGAACATACCTGTGACTACCCGATACCCCAGCGGGATAGAGAAATGGAGGAGGAGGTATTGTGGCAGAACTATACCCCACTGGAGGGTGCTTTCTGTCTCTGTCCCCACAGGGAAATTGAAAAAAAAAAAACACCTCATAGAACAAGAAAAGGACACATTATGAAGCAATCATAGTAATAAAACTTGATTATTATAATGCCCATGAAAATTTTTAAATTATAACCCTATGCAAGCAACCCTTTCTCATCTGTGTAATACATATGCTGAGTTGAACATAAACACACTAAATTTTACAATATTTGAGTGCCGACAACATGTTAGATGCATTGCAACTATTGCACATCTTCAATAAAAAGATAAACATGCCCAGACTTAATGCAGTGGCCGCGAATCTGACAACAGGTGGGCCCTGTGGCCTGCTGGTTAAGGGAGCTGGATCCTACATGGCCTACCAAGCAGTTCAAATCTGGGCCCTGGCAGCTTGAAAAGCATGTTAATGCATGTAAGTGCATGCCCCAAACCCCAAGAGGATAGAGAAATGGAGGAGAGATTGCGGGGCGACCATGCTGCACTCGGGTGGGAGCTTGCTCCCTCTGCCTCTCCATTTCTGTCTCTCCATTTCTCTCTGGTGAGCAGACATGCTCACTGACAAATTAAAAGAAGCTGTCATGCAGGGAGAGTAGTGTGGTGGAGGAAGGAAGCCCAGAGGGCTGGGGAGGGTGTCTAACCCAGACTTAGAGGAGCATGGAAGGTTTCGTATAAAAATGAACATTTCAATAGAATTTAAAAGTGTAGGCCAGTAGGTGACGTGGTAGTTAAAGACACTGGATTCCCACATGGCAATGTAGTTCAAGTCCCAGACCTGGCAGCTTGCTTTCTCTCTCTCTCTGATCAAATTAAAAAATAATAACAAATGGAATCAAATAATAAATAATTTTTAAATTAAAATAAAAAGGTGTCATTCGTTTTACAGATGTGTGCTAAATACCAAGAACGTAGCAGTCACTGTTACAGGTTTTAGAATTGAACAGTCCTGCGCTCTTAAATCTCACATCCTCTTAGTTAAAAAAAATACATTTTCAAGGTTTTTGCTGTAGGGTTTTGTACTCACCAGAGAGAGACAAAGAGAGAGAAAGAAAGAGAGAGAAATCACCCTTTGGAGGTTGGCCACACAGCAACCCTGAGCCTCCATTCTCCCCTCAGGATTTTGGGCATGTGTACATGCGTGTCCAGCATGTTTTTCAAGCCGCTAGGTCCAGAACCTGAACCACACAGTTGGGGGCCCAGGGCTTTAAGCTTCACATCACTGCTGGCCCTGCATCCCCTTACTAAGAGACAAAGTACGTCAGTGGAACGGCCTAGGTGACCAATGGTGGAGGAGAGAGGGCGTAAGTGCTGTCAATACAGTCGGGTCTAGGCCTCCGTCCTGGGGAGCAGAAGCCCAGAGGAGGGAGAGAGGGAGGGAGCCGGCTGCTCTCTGGAGAAACAGCGGTCCAGGCAGGTCACAGCAAGTGCAGAGACCCACATGCAGAATCCCTGATGGGGCCAAGGAGCAGCAAGGCCAACAGTAGGTCACACTATTGTGAGCCAGGGAAGGACAGGCAGAGAGTGCAGGTGGGAGAACAGCACATGACCTTGTCAGCTCTAGGGCCATGGCTCCACTCTTAGCCAGGAAGAGTGCATATGATTTTGAGCAGAGCAGCAATCCTGGAAGGACTTGTCCAGCTGTTGTGCCAAGAAAAGTGGGCACCAGCGAGGAAGCATGAGTTAGGATCCTGCTGCTTATCCATGCAAGAGACAACAGGTGGCTGGGGCCAGGCTCAGACTCAGAGGCGGAAGCAGCAGTCAGGTTCTGCAGAGGCATCTGCTGAAGCTGCGGCCACGAGCTCTACTGATGGCTCGGACGTGGGTAATGAGAGATGGGGTCACGGGTCACGATGCAGAGGTTTTGGGTCTGACCAGATGGAAGGGGGAGTTGTTCTTTGCCGAGATGGGGAAGACCGCCGGAAGGACTAGTCTTCCGGGTGGGAATCAGGAACCAAGGCTCCGAGGATGTCAGGTTTGAGTTCCCCAATGGACGGTCACATGTTGATGTCAAATAAGGAACAGGAGGTCAGGCAGCAGCCTGGACTGCAGAGGAAAATGCGAGACACTGGCCCACAGGTGCTACTGAAGCCCTGAAACGGAACGGTCCCACCTGGGAGTGACCTACCGCCTGTTTGGAAGTCAGCTGAAACAGTGAGAGCCCAAGTCTAACGTGAAACAGAGCGTTTATGTGGGAAGGACGAAGTTGTGACAGAGCTTGGCAACTCAACCAGCACTTACATGGCAGATCAAGTTTTGCTTGTTTGTTTGTTTTGTTTTTAAAGTTTTTGGCATAGGGCGCATGTGCTCGCCAGAGACAGGTAGCGAGAGAGAAAGTGAGACATCACCCCCTCGGGTGATGGTCGTGCCACAATCTCTTCTTCTTCTTCTCCTTCTCCTTCTTTTTGAGAGGTTTTTTCCTATAGGGCACATGCACTTGCCAGAAAGGCAGAGAGAGACAGACAGAAAGCAAGAAATCACCACCCCCCCAGGGGGGATGGACAC
>NW_006159611.1:1655096-1655572 GCF_000334495.1 Tupaia belangeri chinensis | reverse complement strand
GGACGCGACCGGGGGAGTCCAGCAATTTAGCCATTATGCCATCTGCTGGTCCCCACAATCCCTTCTGCTCTGTTCTCCTCCTGGGATTTTGGCCATGCATGCACGTGAGCCCGGTATGATCTTCAAGGTACCAGGCCCGGGACTTGCACCTCAGTGGGTCATATGGGACTCCAGCGCCGTAACCACCACACCACCTGCTGGCCCCAGCAGACCCACGTTTTCCCAGCTCTCTTGCAGTGGTTCAAAAAGAGTCACTGCAGATGCACAGCCAGGAGAGACAGCATGTCCCCAAAGGTAGGCAGGAGCTGACTTAGAAGGGAGAGGCGATGGTCATCGGTCATGGCTTGCTCATTACCTGGCCTCGTCTGTTCTACAGATTTTAGGGACACTGGAACTGAAGAATGGCATCCCAGGGACCAGCAGTTGTGTAATGGCTGTCACTGGACTCCCATGTAGTCGACTCCGGGTCGAGTCCC